>NW_027121884.1:0-284198 GCF_030686945.1 Centruroides vittatus | reverse complement strand
CATGGCGCAGCATAGCCTGTATGGCTTTTGTGCTAAAAACTAGAACTAACCAACTAACCTATTATAGTACACTATAAGCTTATTATAGTATGCTTAGTACTCATGTCACCATTCACCACTGACCGACACTGAAGCTGATAAAGGGGATTCCTTTAATTTCAGGTTGAAACATGATTGGTTGTAAGTGCGAGTGGTCATTAAGCAGATAGGTCATAAATTGAGACATATCTGTATATAAATTTAAAGCAAACTGCAATTTTTGAACTCTTATTACAATTTTTTTTAATTAATCGCAACTTGTTTTTTTTTCTTGCCACATAACTGTAAAAAGTGTTTTAATGTTGCATTGCACAAAAGATAGTCAAATTTAAATTTATTTAAATTTTTTTTAGTAATTCCTGTTAACTTTCATTTTATAAAGTTGTCTGCTTTTCTTAAAATTTTAATTGTAAGCAAGTTAACATTGATTGAACTATTTGGCTGCCTAGTTTCAAATTGAGGTCGGTGGTCGGCAAGAATATTTAAGTGTTTATCAAAATAGTTTAAAATATAAACAAAATTATATTATAATTGAAAAATTATATAAAATTATTTTTAGTATGTTTACTTACAATGATAAAACAATTTTTTTATTATAGTTACAAAAGTTTCTGTTTTATCTTTTTTCTCTAGTTATCTGCTAGTTATAGCAGATGCAGTGAGCACCATGCTGCTCTATCTTGAGCTCTTGTCTTTAGCTCTTTTACAACTGTTTGCTTTTAAATCATCCACCATTTTAATTCAAAGGTGATACTATAATACATTAAATTTTCCAATACGTTTCATATGATTTTAAGTAAAAATACTTGTTGACTCTACGTTTACTGTTGTTTTGAGTTTTGAAAATTGATTTTTTAAGATAAGTCACTCATTTGACATTTGTGGTTCAAAAATTGGTTATCTTATGATGATTCGTTCAGTTCATTTGCCGAACCTCATTTAGTGTGAAATATGACCGAATTAAAGTGTTTACGAGGCATGCCAATTGGAAGAAGGATGAAAAAAGAAGTGCGTCTTCTCAGTTTTTTTCTGTCTTTCCCGGTCATCATGTTGGCAAAGATGGCAACCCTAGATAACATTTGCAGTCCAACTGGGGGCACATTTCAGAAACAGAGAAAATGGGGTCTAAAACTGATTGAACTTTGATTTTTTAAAATTTATATATTTATTTAACTATAAATTGGTGCTATTATATTGGGGTGTTAATAAAATTACTTTATTTAAAGGTTGATTCTACAATCAAATATGAAAAACGTACAAAACTGGGGACAGTCCCTGTGTAGGGAATCCTGCCTGCATTCACAAATTCTCTTCTTTTGATTCATTGTATTGAGTTAAAACAGTCTAATACATTAGCAGAAACCACACTTTATTCAGTTGTCATAGTGTATTGTAAAAACTCAATCCTGTGTAATTAACGGAGTCTTTCTTATTTTTCCCTGCCCACTTCAGAACTCTACTACTTTTCCTCTCTTTATCAGCATTTTTGACTTCGTACCTGTGCACAGACTTGCCTCAATCCTTCTCTGTCAAAACTTTTTGTCATCATTTTTTGTTTTCCTTGCTTTTTCTCCTCATTATTTTATGACTATCCTTGTTCAGTTACTTTTTCCCCTTTTAAAACTCTTTGTCTACCTTTGTTTATTGCTTTCATGACATGTTGTAAAGAGATTGGATATGAATCTATAAGTCCCCAGGTGGGAAAAGGGAGAAAAAGTAGGTTTAATATCACTACACTGCACAAATCATGGTTGTCTGGTCACCCTACCCAAGATGACATGATGGGATAGCTCATTCAGTAAAAGGAAATTAGCTGTAGGGGTACTTCTTTGAGCATAGTATTGCAATATTAACTTTATCTGAAAGAACATTACAAATTTATTTTGTAGTATGCAATAAAAGCATGCATATCCACATAAATGGAGAATTTTTGGGTTTCTTTTGAAAGATTGGGAAAACCAGAATCAAACATTTCTCATTTTTAAGGTTGATGTTTATTACTAAATTATAGCCTGATGATATACAGCAATTGAAGGTAGGTTATTACCTAAACTGAAATAAAGTTTAAAAAGTATTTTTAACAAGTAATAAAAAATTTTTTAAAGTCATTTCCTACTTTGGTCAACAAAGAAAAATTTTATTTTACTTACTTTTTATTAAACAATTACAATTAATATAAATATGTGTATACATAAATATCCTATATCAGAGAAATTTTTTTTTATATATTACTTGTTACTTTTACTTTTTCCTGTGATTTATGCATCTCTTTTGTTTCTCAAGGATAATAATAATAATAATGGATCCTAAGTGTTGTAGTATTAAATCTTATGGAGTAGTTATGATTTGGGTGTTGGATCCCTTAGAGCTTTTAGGAATAAAATTAAACGAAAAAGTTTTGTAAATAAATAAACAGTTCTTCACAAGTATATACAGTAATATACAATACAATATGTTTACGACCCGGCATCGATTGAAGGTCATCGGTTGCTTGTGCTGACCACTTGCTCTAACGTCTGTCTCCTGTCGTCGTTGGTCCGAAAAGTGAATGAGTACTTCAAAGTTTGCTTTTTTCTTCCTCGCATTTTCTATCGGTCCAAATCGGCATATTGCTGACGTGCGCCACAGTTTAAAGTTAATTAATTAATGAATTAATATTTGAAAAACTGTATTAATATCAAGTTTCATCCACTACAAGTTTAAAAAAATGTATTCAAACTTGAGTGGATGAATAAAAAGTATTTTATCAACGAATGAAAATTTGAACAACATATATAAATAAATATTTATAGGGAGAGTATAAACTAATAGTAGGAATTCAAAAAATGGAATCTGGAGAAATTTTGGTATTGTTCCATCACTATATATCACCATTGGTTTTCTTCATTATCAAGTGTTTTAATAACTTTTTTGAACAAAATAATATATATACACATAAAATATATGAAGTAATAAAGAATTAAGAAAAAATACAAATTATTTTTAGAGAACAAATATACATATTAGTCATTTATTGAAATATATTTTTAACACTTACCATGCTGGTCTAGTTGATTTAATTCCTTACCTGCATGCTGGCTGATTTTTGTAATTTTACTATATTTTCTACTGAGTATAGAAAATGTTCCACTGAAGCTAGGTAAAAAGTGAAAATATATTTGATTTGTTGAACTTTTTTATATAATTCATTCAATGTTGATGTATTTGTGCAATATTTTAATAAATTGAACTGCAATTTTATTTGGGCATGTTTTGCAAATACACATACTTTTTTTTATTACATTAAACAGAGATCTTAGAATAAACCTTCAGCTGATTCTTCAGATACTCGGCTGAAAAGATTATTTGCAGCTCACCCAAGTAGTGTCCCTACATTTGACGTACGACTAGAGAATGTAAGCAGCACGATTGACCTGGACACAAGCGACATTTCACAGGTTGAGGTTGATAGTATATCACCTTGGACAACAACTGTGATAGATGTTGATTTAAGCTTAAAGCAGTTTCCCAAAGAAACCACACCAGACTACGTCTATAGACAGTACTTTGCAGAAATTCAACATCATGACAGGAATTTAATTCCTATATACATTGATGGACCTAAATCAGATGACTATGTTGGCTCAGCCTTTCTTTGCCAGAATGAAAATGTGGAAGAACAAATTGATTTCTTCTATTTTTACTGCGGAGTTGCAGGCTATTTATTTAGCCCTAAAGTATATAAATAGGAAAGGTGATCGTTGCTGCGTGATTTACACTGACTCAGTTAGTGCACTTCAGGCTTTGATGTCGTATTAACCTAGTTCTCACTCTATAGTGATTAAAATTTGTAAGCTGATTTGCTATCTTTCTGAGAGGAATTTTTTTCTAAAATCTTGTTGGGTCCCAGGCCATGTAGGTATAAGAGGAAATGAAAAAGCTGACGCAGCTGCAAAGTCAGCAACCCCTTCTCAGCATACAATGTTTATTGAAGGAGGTGACTTGAAGCTAGTTGTTAAGAAACAACTAGAGGAGAGATGGCAAAATGTGTGGAACGCACAAGTCCACAATAAACTACACGAGATCAAACCTGTCATAGAAAATTGGACACAGAAGAAACCCCATGACATGAGATCTGAGGTCATTCTTACTCGTTTGAGAACTGGACATACTCGACTGACTCATCAATACCTTTTGAAGGGTGATGACTAGCCTGTATGTTGGTATTGTAAGTACCCTCTTAGTGTAAAACACATACTGTGCAATTGCTCTGTCTTTGAGAGGTTGCGTAAACAGTATTTTCGAAATGCAAGTCTGTCAGAGATTTTGGGCCTGAGGTCAAGTCTGGACAATCTACTAGACTTTCTGAAAGTCATTAATATTTATAAAGAGATTTGATCATTTATTTATTATATAGTTTTATTTATTTTGTTTTTTCACCTAAATTGTTGTATATATATGTTGTTGTTTGTTTATTTATCTATTTATTTTATTTTTTATTTGTTTAGTACGTAATTTTTATCATATGGTTTTGTTATGTCTTGTTTAAATTTATTTACCACTTCACCTGGCGCAGCTTAGCCTACATGGTTTTTGCGCCAAAAAACGAGAATCAACCAACCAACCATTCTTATCTGAAAATCAGACATACTTAGCAGACTTATCGATACCTTTTGAAGGGTTATGATCAACTAGTATGTCAGTATTGCAACTGTACTGTAAGTGTTAAACACGTACTTTGCAACTGTGTTGCTTTTGACCAGAGTCGCAGACAGCATTTCGGAAATGCAAATTTGAGAGAGATTTTGGGCCAGAGGCCAAATCTTGATAAGATACTGAACTTTTTGAAAGTTATAAATATTAATAGAGAGATTTAAGTTAACTAATTTATTTATTTATTTATTTATTTATTATATATTTATATTTGTGTTGTTCTGTTTGTTTGTGTTTTTGTGTTGTATTGACGCCTTGTGATATATATATTTAGCTTTGTTTAATTTTACCATTTGTAATGGCGCAGCATAGCCTGTTTGGCTCTTGTGCCAAAAAAACTAGAACTAACTAACTAACTAACTTTTGACCAGAGTCGTAGACAGCATTTTCGTAATGCAACTTTCAGAGAGATTTCGGGCCAGAGGCCAAATCTGATAACAATACTGAACTTTTTGAAAGTTATAAATATTAATAAAGAGATTTAAATTAACTAATTTATTTATTTATTTATTCATTATATACTTATATTTATTTTGTTGTTCTGTTTATTTGCACTTGTTTATATTTTTGTTATATTAATATTTTATGATATATATATTTAATGTTGTTTAATTTCACTATTTGTCATGGTGCAGCAAAGCCTATATGGATCTTGT
Organism: Centruroides vittatus; assembly: GCF_030686945.1. NCBI lineage: Eukaryota > Metazoa > Arthropoda > Arachnida > Scorpiones > Buthidae > Centruroides > Centruroides vittatus. Next base: position 278,811 of record NW_027121884.1, on the reverse strand, counting down.
GTAAAAAAACCTGAACCAACCAACCAACCAACATGATAATAAAATTACCAGATTATTGTTACAAACTATGCACTTTGTCTGCTAGCACATATACTTCTGGAAAAAGTGCAATTGTGTTAAAAATGGAAAACAGATAATATCTGCAGGAAAGAGAATATTATTTTGTACATTATGCAAAATTTATCCATATAAAACTAATACAGAATTTAACTAATATATCAATTTACGCGCATACCTTCGTGCTAGCAGCGATGTTTGACCATCAATTGGCATGAACATTTTTATTGCATCGTGTGCAGGCTTTTGTTGTTGTCTTCTTGTTTTTAGATGTGCTGCACATGATGCAACAGTATGCAGTTTTGCCCGGTAGTTTACGTAGTCCTACTGGTCCTTGTGGTTTTGGAGTACGTTGAACTTCCTGCTTTTTCAATTATTCTCTCCCCAGGCTTTCCACTACTACCTCGATATAATTGACGTGAGAGAGGTGTTTTTTTGGCTCCCGGAATAATTTTCTTTATAAAGTGGTAGTCATTTAACATCATCTTGGCTGAGATGTTGAAAGCTATTTTCTTTCAATATTTATTACACTTCCTTTTATGCAAGTATGCGTGTAACATCATGTCACTTGTATCAACTTTTTTCATAAATTTATTATAAGTTGCAACTATTTCTGGCAATAATTTTGCCTTCTGTGCCTAACAATTTGTACTTCGCATGCCCCTGCATGGCTGGATAAAAGAACTGGTTTGTTTTGGAATATTTATTCATTATCTTGGAAGCCACACTCCAATATAAGACCAGACCTAAAATAGAAGATCTAGCTTACTTTAAATGGACTTTTGAATCTTAGCGGTAGAGTTTCCTGTTTTTTTTCACTGTGCCAGTGCAATTAGTCCTCTGGGAATGTAGGTGGCAAATAAGGGGTATTGACATGAAATAGTTGTCGACAAATACATGGTGGCTTTTGTAATAACTACTCATGTCATTAACCGACATACAACAGTATACGCCAGACCAAACTTTGAGATGATGGATGGCTCTTCTGTCTGGAATTTGGCTTCTTTATATGTGAAAAATTTGAGGCAGTAGTTTGAAGTGGAGTTGCACATTATCCAAAGCTTGATCCCTTACTGACAATGTTGTTTATGTCACATATACTGAAGCATGAGGTTATAGCACTTGGTACTTATTATGGACTCGTTGACACATATTTCTTTACGTAGAATGTAATGATACCGGAACTACTTATTCGCATGATCTTTTAAAGGTTGGTATTGTGCACTCGGATCATAACCTTATTTCCCTCTGCCAGGCAACTTTCTATTATCTACTAGATGGAACAATCCCTGCAAGTGAGGAAAGCGGTGCTTTGAAAACATTTCCCCAAATCATGGCTGATATTGGGAATCAGAAGTGCAGAAGTAATTCGTGATGCTAGATTTTTTATGTACACCCATACCTCGCTCTACGGCCTAGATACGTTCCACGAAACTTGGCCGCAAAGCGAAAAGCCGTATAAGGAATCAATTATTCTAATACAAATTCATACAAATTCAATGGGATTGGTTCCAAATTTGTTAAATATGTAACATGGTTTATCATTCAAAATGCATTTTATCTTTTTATTTCATTTAAATAAAAAATACATACATAACAAGTACATACTTTTGTATATAAAATAATAACAGACTCCAAAAACCAACAATAATCTATAAACAAAAATGAAACAAACTTTATGTTACATAAAATATGTGTATGTATAAATACATAATTTTTTTTAAAATGGCTTTAATCTGAAGACGATGAAGAAATGGTAACCTGCAGATCACTGTCGTCATCATTTTTCGCTGGTAAGGATGGGCCAGGATTAAAATAATCGTTTAACGTTGTTTGTCTTGCCTTCTTGTCTATTTCGTTCTTCAGTGATTTATAACAGCTAATGGCTGAGTTAATTCCTCGAGAAACTTTAGCGCTACGTTCGACGTCAGGATCGTTTTCAAGGAAGATGTTTATTCCTTGTTCGAAATAGGAAAAGCTTTCGACAAATTTTTTGATGTTAGCTGTTTGGATACAACAGGCTCTGTCTCTTCATCAAATGCCGGTTCTGCTTGCAACTGAATGAGTTCCTCATATGAAAGGGGTTCCCTATCAGCTTCAAGTAGATCAAGCACATCACGTTCGTTCAAACCTTCAAAACCGAGATCATGTGCTAGATCCAAAATATTTTGCCTAATTTCAGGAAGGAAATTAACTTCTGCATCAGTACTTTTTACACATTCTGGCCATATTTTTTTCCAAACATGGTTCATTGTTGTTAATTTTAATTCCTTCCATGATTCACTGATGCTGTCAACAGCATCTTTGATGTTATAGTTTTTCCAAAATGTTTTAATTGAAGATTTACCATCGGTTTCCCTTATAAGTTGTCAGAAAGTTCGGCGTAGGTAATATGCCTTAAAAGTGGCTTTTGCACCCTGATCCATTGGTTGGATCAGAGCTGTTGTATTTTTCGGAAGGTACTCAATCATGACATCTTCAGATAGTTCGGATAAATTAGTAGGATGCCCTGGTGCATTATCCAAAATTAGCAAAGCCTTGTTGCTTAAGTTTTTGTCTGGCAAATATTTTTTCACTTCTGTACAAAAGTGATTTTTGAACCAATCCTCAAAAATAGCTTTAGTCATCCAAGCTTTCTTGTTGGATCTCCATATCACGGGTAATTGATTTTTATTTAGTCCTTTAAGAGGCCTTGGATTTTCGGACAAATATATTAAAAGTGGTTTTAGCTTAAAATCACCCGCGGCATTTGCACCAAGTAGCAAAGTTAATCGTTCTTTAGACACCTTATACCCAGGCGCAGATTTTTCGGTTTTTGAATTGTACGTGCGATCAGGCATTCGCTTCCAATAAAGCCCTGTTTCGTCTACGTTAAACACTTGTTCAGGTTTATAACCACCTCTTTCAATAATTCCCTTTAAAATGTAGAGATATTCCTTAGATGCGGCCTCATCGGCGCTAGCTGCTTCACCTTTTATTTTCAAATTATGCAAATTAAACCCATTTTTAAATTTTTCAAACCATCCTCGGCTTGCTTGGAATGTGACATCTTCAGCAGATTCATCGGTATCTCCATTCTTCAAATTTTCGAAAATACTTAAAGCTTTTTCCTGGATAGTAATTTGACTCATTGGCATTCTCCGTTTGTTATTGTCCTCAATCCATATAATCAATAGTTTTTCCATTTTTTCCATAATCCAGTTTCTTCGGCGTGTTAATCTCGAGACATTTAAAGGTGCAGCAGATTGCAAATATGTTTTAATGTCTTCTTTTTTATCGCGAATAGTTTGAATGGTAGATTTCGCAAGTCCCATTGCCTTGCAAATTTCAACAATTTTCTCTCCAGCTTCTATACGACGTAATACTTCTAGTTTAGTTCCTAGCGTAACTGATTTTCGGCATCTCTTTTTATCAGTCTCCGAAGTCGATAATCGTTTCAGTGGCATTTTGTCTAAAAAATAATGAAATTATAAAATAAGTTTAATAAAAAAATACATATTAAAAATTTTTAATTTTTACATACATACATATGTACTGTACTTACGTACCAAAAATGTCCCTAATTGTTTCCAATTTTTCCAGTTAATGTATAACAATCAGTAATAAATATGTACATAAAACACTCACAGACAAGTCTAAACCAGCCTCTTTATGAGCCCACACTGAATAACGCTCGTAAACAAGAGGAAATAGAAAATAGTGTGCATCGAGATTGCGCTCGCGCAAGATTGGCAACATGTAGATATATCGACATCGAAAAAAAGTTTTTTTTGCCGTTATAGCGAAACATTTTAGGCCGTAAATCGAAAACGTGCCTTAATTGAAGAGGGCCGTTATAGCGAAATGCCGTATAAAGAGCGGCCGTATAGCGAGGTATGGGTGTATTTCCATATTCAGGACAAATGCCAACAACTCTTTTTATTCCTTTAATTGTTACTACTTGCCACTTCTTGAGATATGTGGGCACATGTACCTCATTTTATTTATTACTTGCTGGGCATACCTGTTCATTTCAGTCACCATAAGGAAAAGCAGACATAAGACCAGATCTAAAATAGAAGATTTAGCCTACTTTAAATGAACTTTTGAATCTTAGCTGTAGCAGTTTCCTGTTTCTTCTCACTGTGCTAGTGCAGTAAGTCCTCTGGGAATGTAGGTCGCAAATAAGTGGTACTGACATGAAATAGTTAGTGACAAATACATGGTGGCGTTTTTTCGTTTTTTGTAATAACTACTCATATCTATTAACCGACATACAACAGTATACGCCAGACCAAACTTTGAGATGATTGACGGCTCTTCTGCCTGGAATTTGGTTCTTTTATATGTGAAAAATTTGAGGCAGTAGTTTGAAGTGGAGTCGCACATCATTTAAAGTTTGATCCCCCACTGACAATGTTTATGTCACATATACTGAAGCATGCGGGTATGCATTTGGTACCTACCATGGACTCGTCGACACATATTTTCCTACGTGGAAAGTAATGATGCCGGAACACTATTTGTATCGTGCGCTCGGATCATAACCTAATTCCCTTGGGCCAGGCAACTTACTATTATCTACGAGATGGAAGAATCTCAGCAAGTGAGAAAAGCGGTGCTTTGAAAACATTTTCCTAAATTATGGCTGATATTGGGAATCGGAAGAGCATAAGTAATTTGCAATGCTAGATGTTTTATGTATACCCATTTTTTGGACAAATGCCAAAAATTCCTTTCATTTCTTTAATTGTTACTTCTTGCCAATTCTTGAGATATTTGGGCACATTTCCTCCATGCCATTTATTAATTGCTGGGCATACCTGTTCGTTTCAGTTATTATAAGGAAAAGCAAAGACATAAGATTAGATTTAAAATAGAAGATCTTGCTTATTTTAAATGGACTTTTGAATCTTAGCGGTAGCAGTTTTTTGTTTCTTTTCACTGTGCCAGTGCAGTAAGTTTCTTGGGAATGTAGGTGGCGAATAAGTGGTACTGACATAAAATAGTTATCGAGAAATACATGGTGGCCTTTGTTGTAATAACTACTTATGTTTATTAATTGACATACAACAGTATACGCCAGACCAAACTTTGAGATGATGGATGGCTTTTCTGCCTGGAATTGGGCTTCTTTATATGTGAAAAATTTGAGGCATTTGTTTGAAGTGGAGTCTTTCCAATCATTTTTTTACATAGTGAAAAAAGATCGAAGTATTTTATAGGGTTAGAATCAGAAGAAGGAACATGCTTTAAAGCTTGTATGTGGATGCTTATGAGCCTCCACTATCTCTTAGGAGAGAACAGTTGCCTTTTTTTTATTACATTAAACAGAGATCTCAGAATAAACTTTCAGCTGATTGTTCAGATACACAGCTGAAAAGACTATTTGCAGCTCATTCAAGTAATGTTTATACATTCGACATTAGAATGGAGAATGTAAGCAGCATGATTGACCTGGACACAAGCAACATTTCACAGGTTGAGGTTAATAGTATTTTATTTTGGTTAATTTCAGTGAAAAATGTTTATTTAAGCTTAAAGCAGTTCCCAAAAAAAACTACCCTAGACTATGTCTATAGACAGCACTTCGCAGAAATTCAACATTGTGACAGGAATTTAATTCCTATATACATCGATGGATCTAAATCGGATGACTATGTTGGCTTAGCCTTTGTTTGCCATGATGAAATCGTGGCAGAACAAATAGCACCGAATTCTTCCCTTTTTACTGCGGAGTTGCAGGCTATTTATTTAGCCCTAAATTATATAATTAGGAAAGGTGATCGTTGCTGCGTGATTTACACTGACTCAGTTAGTGCACTTTAGGCTTTGATGTCATATTAACCTAGTTCTCACTCTATAGTGATTAAAATTTGTAAGCTGATTTGTCATCTTTTTGCAAGGAAGTTCTCTATAAAATTTTGTTGGGTCCCAGGCCATGTAGGTATAAGAGGGAATGAAGAAGCTGACGCAGCTGCAAAGTCAGCAAGTCCTTCTCAGCATACAATGCATATTGAAGGAGGTGACTTGAAGCTAGTTGTTAAAAAACGACTAGAGGAGAGATGGCAAAATGTGTGGAACGACAAGTCCACAATAAACTACATGAGATCAAACCCATGATAGAAAATTGGACACAGAAGAAACCCTATGACAGGAGATCTGCGGTCATTCTTACTTGTTTGAGAATTGGACACACTCGACTGACTCATCAATACCTATTGAAGGGTGATGACAAGTTTGTGTGTCAGTATTGCAATTGTACTGTAAGTGTTAAGCACATACTGAGCAATTGCACTGCCTCTGAAAGGATTTGTAGGCAGCATTTTGGAAATGCAAGTTTTGAAGAGATTTTGGGCTAGAGGCCAAATGTTGATAAATTATTGAAGTTTTTAAAAGCCACAAATATTTATAAACAGATTTAATTGTTTATTTATTTATATTTACATGTTGTTATATATTTTTGTTACAGGTTCTTTGGTTTTTGTTTCTTTACTGTTGTTTTATTTTATTCTATTAATTATTGTTATTTATTTATGTATTTATACCATGTGTTGTGGTGCAGCTTGGCCTGTATAGCCTTTGTGCCAAAAAACTTTTACTAACCAACTAACCTAGCAGAATTTTCTTTGAAAAGAATGTATGCATTTAACATCATTCTGGCTATGATGTTGAAAGCTACTTTGTTTTAACTTTTCCTGGTTTGCCTTTTATTCAAATACGTATATAGCATCATATCATGCGTATCAACCCTCTATAAATTTGTTATACGATAAAAGTACTTGTGGTTTTACTTTCTTTATTTTGCGGTTCTCAACAATTTGGAAGTCACATGCCCTTGCGTGGCTGGATAAATGATGAACAGGTTGTGGGTTTTTTTCGTGCTCTCTGAATGCGCATGCCAATATGGGGCCAGATCTGAAATATGTGATCTAGCTTACAGCAAATTTCTGTTTGAAGCCAGCAGGTAATTGCTTTCTTAATGCTCGCACTGTACCAATGCAGTAAGTGCCATGAGAATATAGGCCATGAACAAGGGGTCCCGACGTAAAATAGTTGTTGATGAAGACATGGGAACTACAACAACAAGGGATATCAAGTGTCACTAGCTGTCTGACAACAGTATATCTCAAACCAAACTTTGAGATACTGTGCTTCTCTACCTGGGACTTGGCTCGTTCGTAAGTGAAGAAGCCCAGGCAATAGTGTGAAACAGAGTCACACAGCATCCAAAGGTTAATTCCTTACTTGTGATGTTTTTTGTTGGAAAGATACTGACTGTTTGGGCTATGGCACTTGGTACCTACTAATGATTCATCAACAAGGAATATAATGGTATCTGAACATTCTATTCGCGTGGTCTTCTAAAGGTTGATATTTTGCAGAGGCATTGTAACCTATTTTCCTTGGGCCAAACAACTTACTATTATCTACAAGATGGAAGAATTTAAGCAACTGACAATGGCGGTGCCTACTATAAATTTCTGCATACCGTGTAGATATGTACGGAGGAAGAGTGGACCAGTAATCTGATATTTTAGGTCTCCTATCAATCTCCATTGCAAAAATAATAGCCAAAATTCCCTTTATATCTTTAATTGTGACTGGTTTTCACTTCTTTAGATATTTGGGCACATTCACCCCCATGCCATTTATGACTTGCTTGGCGTACCTATTTGTTTCTGTCACCATAAGAAAAAGTAAAGGAAAAGTGAAAAAAAGGTTAAAATATTCTACAGGATGAGAATCAGGAGGCATCTGTTTGGGGTTGGATAGTTCTACGAAAGGGAGAGGAGCGGGGAGAGATTGTTTTGGTGGAAGAACCTCAAGGTACACCTCATCTTTCAACTCCTCATCAGAAAGCTGAAGCCCTTCGATGTGGGTTCCTGTCCGTGGTGAGGGGACCTCCCAGAGATGGTTTAGTACCTCTTCTTTACCATCCCTGGGATCTGAACGCCCACCCACGTGTTTGCGGTGCGTGGTGTTTCGTATGCCGGAAAGGGTGTTTCGTATGCCTGGTAGTTGAGGGGCAACATACCGTTTTCAACACACTGCTTTGGCCCCTGCTTCGGATAAACAGGAGGCTCAAATCAGGCTCCGTTTGAGTTAATCGGCTGGTCGTTGAGTCATTGTTGACCTCGGCCTGGAGTCAATTGATCGATGCAGACCGGGCGGACGAGTCAGACAAGGTGTGCTTTTCTCGACTGCATTGTGAGGGTATAGCTCCTGGAAAACCCTGGTGTGACGGACTATGGGATCCCTTCATGTGACGGCATCCCCTTGTTGGGCCCCATGGTGGGTGGGGTCACTAGGAGCTGAATATCTACTCTTAAATATGGATTCTAAAACCTTAAAAAATCTAGACATGCCGAAAAACACAAATGAAAACACTTCCAGTCAGTTATGCTACCTGATAGTGCATGCTACTGGAGAAAAACCTTTGTCAAAATGCTCCCTTTTCTTGATCCAGAAGTTATTCGAATCAACCATTGGGCACCTGAAGAAAACACAGAAATTGAGGTCAGGGGACCTACTTGTAGAAACTGCCTCACCTGGACAATCAGCAAAACTTTTTGCTACAAAGAATTTAGGAGATATTGAAGTGACAGTCACACCACATGGAAGTTTGAATTTATCACGTGGTGTGATATCTGAGATTGATCTGATGTCTGAACATGAATCAGATATCCAGATCGGTATTTCAGACCAAGGCGTCACTGCTGTCTGACGCATCTCCATTCGTCGGGATGGCAAGTTGATTCCTACAAAACATCTTATTTTGACATTTAATAAACTGACTTTGCCATCTGTTATTACAGCTGGTTATTTGCGCTGCCCAGTTCGCCCATATGTTCTGAATCTGCTGCGTTGCTTTAAATGCCAGCGATTTGGACATTTACAAACATCTTGTTGAGGGAAAAGCGTATGCGCACAGTGTGGGACGGAAGGTCATAAGAGTTGGAGGACACATCATGGATGCATACTTCTCTGTAAAAAGAGTACCAATCCACAATGCTTTGCCTCGAAAGGCCGAGAAATGGACTTAGTGTAGCTTGTCTCGGAGGCTTCCATACCAATAAGGAGAAATAAATCTCCACAGGGTAACAAGAGAGAGATTAGAATGGCCAAAAAAAGGGCCCGCCCATATTGACTTGCTCTACCCGCAAGGTGCCGCACGCTTTTTACCTCTCCTGATTACCTTTCTGCAGCGGAATAATTCTCGTCCCTCCACTCGTAGAAGGTTGCCACACCAACCGCAGTTGGCTTCGTTCCACCAAATGCCGTGGCGTAGCAATTCTTCTTTAATTCGCTCTTCGGAGAACGCCATTTCTTCGAAATAGTTGTACTCGCATCCTCGAGCAAATTGTAGCTATTTTAAATTGAAAGTAAGATGGTATGTTAGTAAAAACAATAAATGCAAAAGCAGAAGTAACAGAAATTTTACGTGTGATGCATTTTATAGACAGGCTCGCGCTTACCAGCCATTCACGAACGTGAGAAATTTCTGCGCTAAAAATCTACCAATCACATAGTTTAAGATAATTCGCGCCTAAGAGATCAACCATTCCCATAGGGCTTTTCATAAATGACGTCCACATTGGAAAGGAAGGAGGGAGTTATGACAAGTCGGACAGGGGGGGGTTTGAGCATTAGTGGACATCCGTTTTATTTCATTAAATTTTATACAATTTATACATTTTAGATTACGGAAACTTGAGCAAACTGGGAGCAATATTATTCGCGCAACACAATTCAAAATTACTCAATAAGCCTTTCTTTCAAAACCAGCCCTACGAACTACTTAGTAATCCTGGGGAGGGGTAAAGACTGGCAAACAGCATGAAGAAAATGATGCATTCTCTGGATTGTTTTTGGATATCTCACGCTTATAAACGATTTAAAAACTGTTTAAATTTTCAACTTATAAATAAAATTAATTTTTAAATTTATTTTGTGTGGGGCGATGACGAGACATTTTGCTTTTAATATATATACAGATAAAAATTATTTAAAATAATAATATAAAAGCTAAAACTGTGTGTATTCTAAAATGCCTGTTTTGTCGCATCACAAGTAAACCTCAAAGGACGTGACAGGGTTATAAATTTCAAACGTTTCTTGTCATAGCTATAGGAATGTAAATATGGTAAACTTAATAGATTTGTTTGACATTTTTAAAGACCAGGACCAGGTGTCCAAGGAAATTTTTTAAAATTTACAGTTTTTCAGTTACTCTTGTTGAACTGGGAAAATTTCTGTCTATTACATATAACATTACCAAAAAATCAGTCTTCATTGTTCTCGGCTAGAGTGGTTCAGTTTAAGTAAAATTCTTATTCTTGCAGCAGGGTTTTATATCCCTAATTCCTCAATCTCTAAATTATTTAACTACTACTTAAGTAGAAATCGTTTACTTTGTACTTGAATATTTGTAGTCTTGGGAAAGAAGTGGAAAGAAAATTTTTTTTAATGAAATGGATGCATAAATCGTAAATTTCACCTAAGAAATCGTTTTAGAACTTTGTTGATTAGAACTGTCTTAGTGAGATTAGAACTTTTGCTGATAAAGAATAAACAACAGATATTGTTTTCATTTTGTGCTTATTTATTTTAATTTAGTGTAAACCACGTTTTAGTAAGGTTTGAATCATTACAAAACTTTTGGGGGCTATACATAAATGACGTTCACACTGGGAGGAAGGGAGGGGTTGGACTTCAATGAACGTTTGCTTTATTTCATTAAATTTTATACAGTTTATCACTTTATGAATAATAAAATGCATAAAGGTTTTGAGGAAGGTCGAGTTTTGTTGGACGTCCGAAGAGGAGAGGAGTTATGGAAACTTTGACAACTGGGGGGAAGATTTCAAAGAAAATACAGACCTAATTAATGGACAGCCTTCTACATATATAGTTTATGTAAGCAAAAACTTATTACTATTATAGGTACTAGTACATTTAGGTATGTCAGATAGGAAAACAAACGTCAGTCTGGTGTGTTTTACAGCAAGCGCAATTTTATGGTAAAGTTAAAACGACGTTGATCCTCAGCATCAACAGCCCACTTAAGAATTCATTTCAGATATTTTATTCTATTGAATATCGTGTGATTACTCTTAGACTGGTATAAAATAAGTGTAGTTTAGAACGCGGATAACAATACGCCGACAATAAAACTATTTAGTTACTAAACAATATATCTTTATATTTTATCGAAAAAAGACAAAAAAATTAGAAATAAACAATCTAACCATGGACTAGCTTTATGAATATTGTAATTAATATCTTAGTTTCGTAAGACACAGCTTTACTCACGGAGCAATGCATAACGAAATTTCATATCGGTGATCGAAAAAATTACAATTTTGGCTTGGAAAAAGTCACATGAGTAAAACTCGCACACATTTTTATTTAAATATAGTAAACAAACAAAGTAATTAAAAACTATTTCAAACATGTATTAAGTGGCAGACAATACACAACTTAAACGTAAGAAGTTACACGATACTGTTTGTTATAATTGCGCCGTCAAACCAAGAAAGCCAAATCAACAAGATACCTTTCCTCAAAATCAAATTACGTATATGATACTTTTTTATTTCAAAGGATGACAATGACAAAGAGAAATGACTCGTCAACGCAAAGAATTATTTTTAAAAGAGCGACTTTTTAAAAACACGTTATTTTATAAAGTTTAGTTACTTAAAATGCGCAATATACATCTTTACCGCTAGACTTATTACACTATCAATTAGAAACAGGACAAGCTTTAGAAAATCACATTTTTATTTCCTAGACTATGTATTTCGAACTTAGAGTCCCTTATCAGCTCTTTGTGATGTAACTGTTTAGTTGCACTGTTACAAAATCTGTAAAAATTTTTAACTTACATGGTTATGAGAAGCACAGAAATTGTGACGATTGATAAAATACAGATGATGATTATTAATTTACAGGTATTTGCTATAACAATAGTTAAAATGTTGATGATTTACAAGAACAAACATGTGCACGAGAGTTACGTTTTTTCTGTTATTCAGAGGTTAATTAAAATCCTGTTCAAGGTCTTGCCTAAATGCATTCTCAAGCTCGTAAATAAAAATTATTATAAAATTTGACTATATCTGAAGTGTTTAATGTAAACATTCTATTGTAATTTGTCCTCGATCGTTTAGTATACAGTATTTGTTGTCAGTTAATTCTTTGATGAAATTGGTATCAGAATATTGCGCGCGTAACTCATAATAACAATATCGTCTGCTTGGATTAATTAAAATATTTTTTTTTCCTGTCCCCAATTGATTCGGATAAACAACGCTCTACTGTAGTTTTCTCTTTTGGTAGTTGATCGTTTACAGTCCACAGGGGATCCATTTCAGAATGAGTGTAAATGTAGTATAAGTAATTCAATTTAAGTCTGTTTACTTTAAGGTTTTACTTACTTTTACTTTTACTTAATTAAGGTTACAAGGAAACTGTTTTTGATTGGATTAATTAAAATATTATCTTTTACAATTATTTGAAAAAATTTGTTCCCTTGATACTGATCACCTTAACACGAAAGCATTTGTTATCGATTAGAAGTAAGAATATTACACCACGTTGACGTTTTTCACGCTCTCAATATATAAACTGCAAAAACATTAAAATTATTCATGAAATTTTCTTAAATTAAGACATTATATTTTTTTAAATTACTGCCACAAACATTTTAAATAACGCTAATGTAATTACAACTGTCTCGTATCAAAGAAAAAACAAAAACTAAATTTAAATCTTTGATCGACGTAGAACAGAATCGTTTTTTTAAACGTCATTCGAAACATCAAATTCAGGTTTTTGCTTTTGTTGCGAGGAAAAAGAAGATCATGGACGATCGTGGTGAAAGACAAAAGAGAAAACGCGTTCTCACTTCTTCCGTGTTGGAGGAAGAAACTGACTGCCGTCGATGTGTTCAATGACTTCAGCAAAGTAAGAAATGACATTCGAACAGATCGAGGGCGAGAAAGGTGAGAAGAAGACGATGGATGCAAGAAGGATGCCAGAGAGAAAAAACTTTTTTGGAAAAGAGAAAGAAAGAAAATTTTTTTGGACGGCAGGGGAAAAAGAAAGAGGATGATCTAAGAGCGGCAAAGGACGAAGTGGAACATCTCGTAGAAGGGGCAGTCGCGACAGAAGGAAAGTAGAATGGTAATATTTACCAACGTTTCCGACAACCGGAAACGGAATTGCTAGATTACCGTAATCTAGTGACCAAACAGCTCTTTTCAGAGCCACGTTTTTATTGGGGAGGATGGAGCTGGTGGCGCCTGATGTTGTCCGAAAAATTATAATCCAGGTTTCAAATCAGGCTTAAAGCTTAGTTTATACTGAGCGAATATCGAAAACCAATGTGAAAAGTACCCGATTTTTGTTTGCTTAGCGAAATTTACCCATACAACTAAAAGCGAAAAGCGAGTGCAAATTTTAAGCAGCTGATCATTTGCAAGCCAGCAAAAACGTCATCTAGAAAACCAAAATGGCCGTTTTTGATATTCTGTAGTTAACCACGTCGAAAGAAAACAATGCTGGGTGAGAGGAATATTAAAAATCTGTAATTACAACATTTACTCTATTGCGTAAGAAAGTTTCTGTAGCCATCTCGAAAACAACGAGAATCACGTGACAACTAGTGAGAATACGATTGGTGGCGAAATTTTTTTGCTAGAGAAAAAGCTGAACTGTTTTGCGAATCACGCTGTGTGAACTAAGGGTATACCAAACTAAGCTTAACTGCCGATGTAAAAAGCGAAGAAAACAGACACTCACCTTCACTGCACCTCCCCTGCGTCTTCTGCAAGAAGAGGCACTGTCCTCTCGCTATCTGACGACATCTTGGTTACGATGCACTGACGCTGCTGGTTTCCGCTTCCGCTAGGTCTTTCGGGTTGAATACAAAAGTGTTGGTTGCATCTGATGTCTGAAAAGTCACATAATCCAGGTTTCACATCTGCAAAGAACTATCCTTTGGTCGTGCACACTATACACATGCTGCACTACTCACTGGGGGGTCATCATCTTCCTCTTTGTTAGTAACATCAAAATAGGGCTCGTCTGGCGGCTGATCTTTGTCTACGGGCACACCGATAGTCTTCAGTTTTAGACTCTCACGACCGGGGCCCGGGTAGACGGCTACAATATGCTCGAGGAACTGCCGGAATCTTGCCGATGGTGTTGGCAACTGGTTCAGGAACCGCGTCCTGTATATGTATGTGCATGTATAGCTCTGCAAGTTCCTGTCCGTGCGGAGCGACTTGATCGACTTCTTCAGCCAGCGATGTTGACATTTGATGTTTTGAGTGTGAACTTCGGGATCATCGACGTCGACGAATCTGCATAAATAAAAAAAGAAATATGTCACTTTTTGATACCCTATTCACTAACGCTCGTTCATTTCTTTCACTTAACACATAGCACAGTTTCATCCTATTTACCTCCTGGGGCCCTGCTGGCTGTGATTAATTGTTTTGTGTTCTGAGAAGCCCATCGTCGTACAACCGCGATACTGTGGGGCGCTGTCGAAAAGAATGATGGAGTCCTGAGCAATGCATCTTAACATGTGCTCCTAAATAACTCTCCTGCTTTTGTTGTCCACCTGAAAGAATATGAGAAAATATAGCACAAAACGTTTACTAAAAGTAAATAATAACAGGAAATAATGTTTCGTTACTACTTACATGCCAGTACACAACCTCTTTTGTTTCCCGACAATAGGCACCTAATATAGTTATTTGGGTGCCTTTGGTTACGCGCCCGAGATTGTATTTCTGTCTCCTGGTAAAGGTTTCGTCGATCTAAAAAAAAACATGTTATGCATAGCTATCAGCAAAGTCAGAAACAGGGTTGATTGTCACCTCCCTGTGTAGGCCTTTACCGCCAACCTTGATGTCTTGTTTCTGAGACACGAAAACCTCTGCAACTTTACGGCAGAAATTAAACCAATCTACTGCTGTTTGTATGGCCACGCCGCATTTTGTTGCGGCGAGGGTGACTGGCTGCTGTATGATCTATGCATATATCAGCATTAGGACCTGTTAAATAAAAAAAATTCTCATTTACTCCATGCAATTACAACTAAAAATTTGCACGTGTTAAACTACTATAAAATACTACGGCATTTGATTGCTATTAATCCTGAGTAACACTTTGAGTAAATATTACAAATTTAATATAGAGTTTTTTACCTTTAATGTAATTATTAACTAAATTTTATTAAAATTTATTGAAAGACACTCCCAACATTCCCTTGTAAGTTGTCCAATCTGTTGATCTTGTTTACCCCTCGGGCCATTGATTTTCTTTTGTCTCAGGTATGAGTCACCAGGTGACTCTAAGACGAAAGAAGTTCTGAGCCAACATTCTAAAAAGAGGAGAGAGACAGAACAAAGGAAAGAAAAATGTGGTTACAGAAAATATAACGCCAATGACACGATATCATACCTGTTGAGCAGAAAGTTTAGAATTTTTAAAAAACGTATTTTGAGTACAAGACAGCCTGCCCGTACACTTCGATCGCCAGACGAAGCCGCCAGTTCGTCTCCTATGTTTTTCCTTTAGTTTTAATTTCAAACAGCGGTAATTAAATCCGAACTTCTCTGACTGATCTAATCTCTTCTCCATCGCACCTGAAAAATACGACAAATTGAATTAGCTAACAGATATTCACGTAAAGCGCTCCTGGCACAGGCAAAAATCAAGGAAAACTTATCTTCACAATGTGGACAAGGCGGAATAAAACCGGTTAAGTCCGGATGTGGAACCATTCCCACAAGATGACAAAATTTTTTAGCTATATCTTCTGTTGGAAAATAGCGATAAAACGTGAAACAAGTCACGTTTTCAAAAATGTTTGATAGATTAACATCGGAGCTCTGGGAAACAGATTCCATACTGAACGGCATTTTCAAATGAAGTAACGAAAAGCATGAACAATGTTGCCAGATCTGAAAGTCAAAAAGTATCAAAGTTGTGCTCTAAAAGTAACCGATCCCTTCGATGTGGGTTCCTGTTCGTGGTGAGGGGACCTCCCAGAGATGGTTTAGTATTTCTTCTTTACCATCCCTGGGATCTGAACGCCCACCCACGTGTTTGCCGTGCGTGGTGGCCCGTATGCCGGAAAGGGGGATCCTGGTAGTTGAGGGGCAACATACCGTCCCCAACACACTGCTTTGGCCCCTGCTTCGGATAAACGGGAGGCTCAAATCAGGCTCCGTTTGAGTCAATCGGCTGGTCGTTGAGTCATTGTTGACCTCGGCTTGGAGTCAACCGATCGATGCAGACCGGGCAGACACGTCAGACAAGGTGTGCTTTTCTCGACTGCATTGTGAGGGTATAGCTCCTGGGAAACCCTGGTGCGACGGTCTATGGGAGTCTCCCATGTGACGGCATCCCCTTGTTGGGCCCCATGGTGGGTGGGGTCACCAGAAGCTGAATGTTTTACTTTTAATCATGGATTCCCCAAAAATAAAAGATCCGAAAGAGCGGAAAAATTTAAAAATGTCCAGTACCCCAGCGTACTTAATAGTACACGCAACTGGTGACAAACCATTATCTAAAGCTTCTCCTTTTCTGATTCAAAAATTGTTCCAGTCGACTATTGGAGATTTGAAAAAAATTCAGAAATTAAGATCAGGTGATTTACTGGTGGAAACATCCTCCCCACAACAATCTGCAAAACTTCTAGAAACAAAGACCCTGGGAGAAATGGAAATCACTGTCACACCACACGGAAGTTTAAACTCATCACGTGGTGTGATATCTGAAATTGATCTGATGTCTGAAGACGAATCAGATATTCAGATTGGTCTTTCAGATCAAGGTGTCGTTGCTGTCCGGCGCATTTCAATTCGTCGAGATGGAAAGTTGATACCAACCAAACACCTGATTCTTACTTTCAACAAACCAACATTGCCATCCTTTATAACAGCAGGATACCTACGTTGCTCAGTCCGTCCATATATCCCAAATCCGCTGCGTTGTTTCAAATGCCAGCGGTTTGGACACTCGCAAACATCCTGCCGAGGAAAAAGCGCATGTGCACAGTGTGGGACTGAGGGTCACGACAGTACAGAATGTAAAAGTACCCCATGCTGTGTGAACTGTAAAGATGCCCATCCTGCTTACTCCCGGAAATGCCCTGCATGGCAGAGAGAAAAAGAAATACAGCGTGTAAAAACAGTCAACAACTTACCCTACCCAGAGGCACGTCGCATGGTCACTTCAAGTGCACCACTGAAACAAAAAACATTTGCTGCTGCTCTGAAACTCACTAAGACATGTGAAGTTCAGACAGACATTTCTGTTTCCCCAAAGGAATCTTTCACTCGCCATGCAAATTGTTTACTGATCCCTTCAAAAGAAACAGCAGAAAATGACAATACAAAACAAAAAACACCCCTACCTAAAACAGGGGTGATAACAAGAAACCTGGGTTCAAAAAAGGCTAGTAAGAACCCATTAAACAAACAGAGAGTGAAAGCAGCTCTCTCTAAAGCTAAAAAATCAGAGACTCAGTCTGTGAGCGAGTTCTCTGATATCTCTGATGAAGAGAATAATGTGGAGGTAAAAAAACCAATGTCACCTCCAAAAGAGAGACCGCCTGTTAAATTAAAGAGAGATACCCTCGCAAAGAATGCTGCCTCAACCACATAATGGATTATAAAATAATCCAATGGAACTGTCGTGGTTTCCGCAACAACTTCTCTGACATTAAACATTTGACATCATCTACCACATCTCTCTGCGTGGCACTCCAGGAAACACATCTAAAACCTGGAGAAAAAATTACTTTAAAAGGATTTAATCTTTACCGTAAGGATGATGATAGCCACACTCGCGCCAGTGGAGGTGTGGCTGTACTGGTTTCAAATTGCATCCCTTCCTTACCGGTACAAATAAGAACAGAGCTGCAAGCTGTGGCAGTCAGAATTTCAATTGGAGTAACTGTCACAGTTTGTTCCATATACTTGCCACCAGATGTCAGAGTCAATGAGGATGAATTGGATGACTTGGTTGAACAACTGCCAACTCCGTTTATTCTACTTGGTGATCTCAATGGCCACAATCCAATGTGGGGCAGTCACGACATCAATTGTCGAGGCAGAGCCATTGAAAGATTCATAGGTAATCACCAACTGTATTTATTTAATACTGGAGAAGTGACATACTTCCACGCCCCAACAAGAACATTTACTGCCATTGATTTGACATTAGCTAGTCCAAATCTGTTTTCAGCGTTTACATGGGAGGTTGGATCTAATCCACTTTCCAGTGACCACTTTCCAATATTTTTAAAATATAGGGGCAGAGGAAGCTGTGAAACAGCCCGTCCACCACGCTGGAAATTTGAATCGGCAGATTGGCCTGCATTTTCCTCTTTGGCTAACATCACTGAGGAAATGGTCAATACTGCCGATATCAATGATGCAGTAGAAGTTGTCACTTCCAGTATTATTCAGGCAGCCGAAAAAACAATGGGGAAAACGTCAACCAGATATCCAAAACATCCGAAACCATGGTGGGATCAGAATTGTGAGGCAGCATTTAAAAAACAAAAGAAAGCATGGGGGATTTTCAGAAGATACCCCACTGCTGAGAATTTGATAGCTTTTAAAAAAGCAAAGGCAAATGCCAGAAAAATAAGGAGGCAAAGCCAAAGGGATTCCTGGAGGAAGTATGTTTCTAGCATAACATCTTCCACCAGCTCAAAAGCAGTCTGGGATAAAATCCATAAAATTAATGGGAAATATGCTTCTCACTCTCTGTCCATGCTGGAAAATAATGGCACAATAATCAGTGACATTAAAGGTATTGCTGATTTGTTGGGTGAAACATTTTCGTCTTCATCCAGCAATATTATGTATACAACAAATTTCCAGGCTTATAAAGTCCAAAGTGAAAAACAATATCTAAACTTCCACTCTCCATCTAATGAGGAATATAATGTGCCATTTAGCAGAATAGAACTATGTACAGCAATCTCTCGCTCGGGGAATACTGCTGTAGGTCCGGATAAAATCCATTACAGCATGATTAAAAATCTGTCAGACAATTCCCTTAGTAACCTTCTGAATCTGTTCAACAGAATATGGACAGAACATACTTTTCCAGACTCTTGGAGGCTATCTATCATAATTCCCATTCCCAAGCCAGGTAAAGACTGCAAGAATCCCTCTAATTATAGACCAATTTCTCTGACTAGTTGTCTCTGCAAACTTTTCGAGAGAATGGTAAACAGACGCCTGATGTTCCTCCTAGAGGAAAAGAACTACTTTTCACCACATCAGAGTGGATTTCGTAGGAACAGAAGTACCACAGACAATCTAGTAAACCTTGAAACATCTATACGCGAAGCGTTTGTAAGACGACAGCACTTAGTGTCTGTGTTTTTCGATATAGAGAAGGCTTATGATCGCTGCTGGCGATATGGAATACTCCGCGATCTGCATGAATTTGGACTGCGGGGTAATCTGCCAATTTTTATAAAAAACTTCTTGCAGAATCGAAGATTCCAAGTTAGGATGGGCAACACTTTGTCTAGGCCTTTCACACAAGAAGAGGGTGTTCCTCAAGGTTCTATTCTGAGTGTGACTCTGTTCCTAATCAAAATTAATAGCATAGCTAAGTGTCTTCCTTCCAGTGTGAAACACTCTTTGTATGTGGATGACTTTCAGATCTCCTGTCAGTCTACTAACATGAGTTTTATTGAAAGACAACTGCAAACCTCCCTAAATCGCATAGACAGTTGGTCCAAGATCAATGGTTTTACTTTTAATGCAGAGAAGACCTCGTGCATCCACTTTTGCCGAAGGCGTGGTTTGCACCTGGAACCTGAAATTCACCTAAATGGGGTTAAAATCCCAATGGTCAACGAAGCAAAATTTTTGGGTGTTGTGTTCGACCATAAATTGACGTTCTTGCCACACTTGCGCAATTTGAAGAGTAGATGTTTAAAATCTCTGAACCTTTTAAAGGTATTATGCTGCTCATCCTGGGGAGCAGACAAATGTTCGATGCTCAGGATATATAGAGCCCTCGTTCGCTCTAAGCTGGATTATGGATGTGTTGTTTATGGCTCTGCGCGAGAATCTACTCTTCGGATGCTGGATCCAATCCACCATCAAGCATTGCGTTTGTGCACTGGTGCATTTCGAACTTCTCCTGTTCAAAGTTTGTACGTGGATGCTTATGAGCCTCCACTATCTCTCAGGAGAGAGCAGTTGTCTTTGTTCTATTACATTAAACAGAAATTTCTGGCTAAACCTTCAGTTTATTGTAGAGTATCAGATACTCAGCTGAAAAGATTATTTACAGCTCGCCCAAGTTGTGTCCCTACATTTGACATTAGAATGGAGAATGTAAGCAGCACGATTGACCTGGACACAAGCAACATTTCACAGGTCGAGGTCGATAATATATCACCTTGGTCAACTCCTGTGATTAATGTTGACTTTAGCTTAAAGCAGTTTCCTAAGGATTCCACCCCGGACTACATCTATAGGCAGCACTTTGCAGAAATTCAACACTACGACAGGAATTTAATTCCTATTTATACTGATGGATCGAAATCGGTTGATTACGTTGGCTCAGCCTTTGTCTGCCAGGATGAGATCGTGGCAGAACAAATCGCATCGAATTCTTCCATCTTTACTGCAGAGGTGCAGGCTATTTATTTAGCCTTAAAATATGTAATTAGGAAAGGTCATCGTCGCTGTGTTATTTACACTGACTCAGTTAGTGCACTTCAGGCTTTGATCTCACATGAACCTAGTTCTCACTCTATAGTGATTAAAATTCACAAACTGTTTTGCCATCTTATTGCAAGTAATATTTTTGTAAAATTTCGTTGGGTCCCAGGCCATGTAGGTATAAAAGGGAATGAAGCAGCTGATGCAGCTGCAAAGTCAGCAAGTCCTTCTCAGCATACAATGTTCATTGAAGGAGGTGACTTGAAGCTGGTTGTTAAAAAACGACTAGCAGAGAGATGGCAAAATGTGTGGAACGAACAAGTCCACAATAAACTTTACGAGATCAAACCTATAATAGAAAATTGGACACACAAGAAACAGTATGATAGGAGATCTGAAGTCATTCTTACTCGCCTGAGAATTGGACATACTCGGCTTACTCATCAATACCTTTTGAAGGGTGATGACCAGCCAGTATGCCAGTATTGCATTTGTACTTTAAGTGTTAAACACATACTTTGCAACTGTGTTGCTTTTGACCAGAGTCGCAGACAGCATTTTGGAAATGCAACTTTGAGAGAGATTTTGGGCCAGAGGCCAAATCTTGATAAGATACTGAACTTTTTGAAAGTTATAAAAATTAATAGAGATATTTAAGTGAACTAATTTATTTATTTATTTATTTATTATATATTTATATTTGTGTTGTTCTGTTTTTTTGTGTTTTTGTGTTGTATTGACGCCTTGTGATATATATATTTAGCTTTGTTTAATTTTACCATTTGTCATGGCGCAGCATAGCCTGTATGGCTCTTGTGCCAAAAAATAGAACCAACCAACCAACCAACCAAAAGTAACCGATTTGAGCTATTTGTAGCCCAAACATAAAAATTAATTATTTTGTAACCATGCAATTTTAGCAATGAAATTTTTAGAGTTAACATTAGGAAAAAATATATCTTAAAATTTTTTAAAAGATATTTTCAATTGGTGTTTACTTGACCAATCAGATTGTGCAATTTTGTATTTTCTGAGTATCGCAATTAAAGTGATAATTGTAGGCTAAAATAACCAAACTATATATTTTTTGTTTTGGTTTTTGTTATATATATGAACATTCTGTGTATCTGTATAAATTTTTTCTTTTGTCAAAGAGTCATTCGTGGGCTAATAACGGCTTTAGCCCATTATGGATTTAGCCAGGCCCACAATGGGGAGACTGGGTTGGTGAGGATGGGGCCTGACATATCCAGACGGACCACCTCCCGAAAAATTCATGGAGATTTTCCGACTCGAATTCGGGTCCTTAGAGCGGTAGGCTGCCATCTTGGGTTTGTTTGTTAATTAATAGCGGTTGCTTGCGTCTCCACTACTACAGGAGTGCACTGCTGTTTGTAGACATTTAGGAATGACGTGAATGAAAGAAACATGTCAGCACCGGAACTGTTGATAGTATCCTAATAGAAGGATCTATGATTTTAAAGTGTATGTGTTTTTAAAGACCAAGAGTCTCAATTGTAAACTTTAACCATGAAATGGATTATCTTGCCAACAAAGCATTCAAAGTAGCCACGAAAAAAATTAGAATGCAGGGTACCATTTGAAAAAATTTGAGAAGATACATCACTCTGTGTACTAACTTGCGCTTTCATAACTTCTAAATTTTCATTTATAAAACTACATAATGGACCTTGAAACGAAACTGTTTGAGTCATGGAGAATGCCATGTGGCTTTCCACCGTAAACTATTGCTACAAGCGGCTGTTTTTGCTGTCCTACAGCGCGCACTTTGACAGAAATTTAGGAACTCGTTCAGCAGGAATTTTTAAACGGGTGCCGCTTGGGCGGAGGAATAAAAAAATACTCCCCTTGATACAATTCACCTATACACATCGGGGTAAAACCATTTAATTCTCTTGCAACCTTTGTAACCTTCTTTGGCCATACCATGGCGTCACTGTGCATCCGGAAGTGACCCAGTAACCTGAAATTTTATTTTTTTCTGTTAATCCCATCAAAAAAACAACAGCTAAAAAACCCTTTATTTCATTAATTGTAGTATTTTTAAAATTCCGGAGATATGGGGGCACCTCCTTCCATGCCATTTATGACTTGCTTTGCATACTTGTTTGATTCTGTCACCATAAGAGAAAGCAAAGACACAGTGAAGAATAAGTTGAAGTAATCGATTTGCTGAGAATCAGCCGAAGGCATATTTTTGGGGCCAGGTAGTTTCGGGAAAGGATTGGAGAGAGATTGTTCTGGTGGCAGAACCTCAAGATACTTATCTTCCAACTCATTATCAGGATTAGAAGCATCATTGGACTTAGGAAAAACCTGGCGAGAGCAGGTTGCGGGCTGTGCCGAAGTCGTTGCAGTTGCTCGCCGTGCTGACGTTGTTGCAGTTGCTCGCCGTGCTGACGTTGTTGCAGTTTCTCGTTGTGCTGACGTTGTTGCAGTTTCTTGCCGTGCTGACGTCGTTGCAGTTGCTGACATTGATGCAGGCTGTCCTGACGTTGTTCCAGGCTGAGCAGGTCCTACCGGTGCGGTAAACGTTACTGGTCTGTCAAACGTGACCTGCTGAACAAAACGAACTGGTGTCTCAAACGTCACAACGTCAGGTACAACAAAAGTGTCTGGATCATCGTCGGCAATTTCCTCTGGATCGCCCCTCGATGTGGGTTCCTGTCCGTGGTGAGGGGACCTCCCAGAGATGGTTTAGTAACTCTTCTTTACCATCCCTGGGATCTGAACGCCCACCCACGTGTTTGCCGTGCGTGGTGGCCCGTATGCCGGAAAGGGGGATCCTGGTAGTTGAGGGGCAACATACCGTCCCCAACACACTGCTTTGGCCCCTGCTTCGGATAAACGGGAGGCTCAAATCAGGCTCCGTTTGAGTCAATCGGCTGGTCGTTGAGTCATTCTTGACCTCGGCCTGGAGTCAACCGATCGATGCAGACCGGGCAGACACGTCAGACAAGGTGTGCTCTTCTCGACTGCATTGTGAGGGTATAGCTCCTGGGAAACCCTGGTGCGACGGTCTATGGGAGTCTCCCATGTGACGGCACCCCCTGTTGGGCCCCATGGTGGGTGGGGTCACTAGGAGCTGAATATAAATTCTTAAATATGGATACCAAAAACCAAAAACAAGCACAGACAAATGAAAAGACCTCTAGCCAACCTGCTTACTTAATAGTGCATGCAACTGGAGAAAAACCCCTTGCTAAGTGTTCTCCTTTTTTGATTCAAAAGCTATTTGAATCAACCATTGGGCATTTAAAAAAAACGCAAAAATTGAGGTCAGGGGATCTACTAGTAGAAACAGCCTCTCCTCAACAAACAGTAAAGCTTTTGTCAATGAAGACTCTTGGAGACATGGCAATTTCGGTCACACCACACGTAAGTTTGAACTCCTCACGAGGTGTGATATCTGAGTTTGACTTAATGTCTGAAGACGAATCAGACATTCAGATCGGCCTCTCAGACCAAGGTGTCACTTCCGTTCGACGCATCTCCATTTGTCGTGATGGCAAGCTGATACCGACTAAACATTTGATTCTCACTTTCGGAAAGCCAACATTGCCATCATTCGTTACTGCGGGATATCTTAGATGCCCAGTTCGACCATACGTTCCAAATCGCTGCGTTGTTTCAAATGCCAGCGATTTGGACATTCCCAGACCTCCTGCCGAGGCAAAAGCTTATGTGCACAGTGTTGAACTGAAGGCCACAACAGTACTGAATGTAAAAGTACTCCACACTGTGTGAACTGTAAAGATGCCCATCCAGCCTATTCTCGGAAATGCCCTGCATGGCAAAGAGAAAAAGAAATTCAACGCCTAAAAACAGTTAACAACATACCTTACCCAGAGGCTCGGCGCATGGTCACTCAAAGTGCATCATTACAACAAAAGACATTTGCTTCTGTTGTGAAGTCCACAAAGACATGTGCGGTTCAGACAGAAATTTCCGTTTCACCAAATGAATCTTTTACTCGCCATGCTAGATGCTTGTTAACTCAATCTACAGATACAGAAGTAAAAGAGAATATAAAGAAAAAAACACCCCTATTTAAAGCAGGGATAGTAACCAGAAATGTGGGTTCTAAAAAAGCTAATACGAACCCACTGAACAAACAAAAATTAAAATCAGCCCTCTTTAAATCTAAATGATCAGAGACTCAGTCTATGAGTGAGTTCTCTGACTTCTCAGATGAGGAGACTAATAAGGTGGTTACACCACCAAACTCGCCCCCAAAAGGCAAATCGGCTGTAAAACTAAAGAGGGATACTTTTACAAAGAATGCTGCCTCAACCACATAATGGATTATAAAATAATCCAATGGAACTGTCGTGGTTTTCGCAACAACTTTTCTGACGTTAAACATTTGACATCATCTACCACATCTCTCTGCGTGGCACTCCAGGAAACACATCTAAAACCTGGAGAAAAAATTACTTTAAAAGGATTTAATCTTTACCGTAAGGATGATGATAGCCACACTCGCGCCAGTGGAGGTGTGGCTGTACTGGTTTCAAATTGCATCCCTTCCTTACCGGTACAAATAAGAACAGAGCTGCAAGCTGTGGCAGTCAGAATTTCAATTGGAGTAACTGTCACAGTTTGTTCCATATACTTGCCACCAGATGTCAGAGTCAATGAGGATGAATTGGATGACTTGGTTGAACAACTGCCGACTCCGTTTATTCTACTTGGTGATTTCAATGGCCACAATCCAATGTGGGGCAGTCACGACATCAATTGTCGAGGCAGAGCCATTGAAAGATTCATAGGTAATCACCAACTGTATTTATTTAATACTGGAGAAGTGACATACTTCCACGCCCCAACAAGAACATTCACTGCCATTGATTTGACATTAGCTAGTCCAAATCTGTTTTCAGCGTTTACATGGGAGGTTGGATCTAATCCACTTTTCAGTGACCACTTCCCAATATTTTTAAAATATAGAGGCAGAGGAAGCTGTGAAACAGCCCGTCCACCACGCTGGAAATTTGAAACGGCAGATTGGCCTGCATTTTCCTCTTTGGCTAACATCACTGAGGAAATGGTCAATACTGCCGATATCAATGATGCAGTAGAAGTTGTCACTTCCAGTATTATTCAGGCAGCCGAAAAAACAATGGGGAAAACGTCAACCAGATATCCAAAACATCCGAAACCATGGTGGGATCAGAATTGTGAGGCAGCATTTAAAAAACAAAAGAAAGCATGGGGGATTTTCAGAAGATACCCCACTGCTGAGAATTTGATAGCTTTTAAAAAAGCAAAGGCAAATGCCAGAAAAATAAGGAGGCAAAGCCAAAGGGATTCCTGGAGGAAGTATGTTTCTAGCATAACATCTTCCACCAGCTCAAAAGCAGTCTGGGATAAAATCCATAAAATTAATGGGAAATATGCTTCTCACTCTCTGTCCATGCTGGAAAATAATGGCACAATAATCAGTGACATAAAAGGTATTGCTGATTTGTTGGGTGAAACATTTTCGTCTTCATCCAGCAATATTGTGTATACAACAAATTTCCAGGCTTATAAAGTCCAAAGTGAAAAACAATATCTAAACTTTTACTCTCCATCTAATGAGGAATATAATGTGCCATTCAGCAGAATAGAACTATGTACAGCAATCTCTCGCTCGGGGAATACTGCTGTAGGGCCGGATAAAATTCATTACAGCATGATTAAAAATCTGTCAGACAATTCCCTTAGTAACCTTCTGAATCTGTTCAACAGAATATGGACAGAACATACTTTTCCTGACTCTTGGAGGCTATCTATCATAATTCCCATTCCCAAGCCAGGTAAAGACTGCAAGAATCCCTCTAATTATAGACCAATTTCTCTGACTAGTTGTCTCTGCAAACTTTTCGAGAGAATGGTAAACAGACGCCTGATGTTCCTCCTAGAGGAAAAGAACTACTTTTCACCACATCAGAGTGGATTTCGTAGGAACAGAAGTACCACAGACAATCTAGTAAACCTTGAAACATCTATACGCGAAGCGTTTGTAAGACGACAGCACTTAGTGTCTGTGTTTTTTGATATAGAGAAGGCCTATGATCGCTGCTGGCGATACGGGATACTCCGTGATCTGCACAAATTTGGATTGCGGGGTAATTTGCCAATTTTTATAAAAAACTTCTTACAGAATCGAAGATTTCAAGTCAGGATGGGCAACACTTTGTCTAGGCCTTTCACACAAGAAGAGGGTGTCCCTCAAGGTTCTATTTTGAGTGTAACTCTGTTCCTAATAAAAATTAACAGTATAACTAACTGTCTCCTTCCCAGTGTGAAACACTCCTTGTATGTGGATGACTTTCAGATTTCCTGTCAGTCTAGTAACGTGGGTTTTATTGAGAGACAACTGCAAACCTCCTTAAATCGAATAGACAATTGGTCCAAGACCAACGGTTTTAGTTTTAACGTAGAGAAGACCTCGTGCATCCACTTTTGCCGAAGGCGTGGTTTGCACCTGGACCCTGAAATTCACCTAAATGGGGTTAAAATCCCAATGGTCAACGAAGCAAAATTTTTGGGTGTCGTGTTTGACCATAAATTGACGTTCTTACCACACTTGCGCAATTTGAAGAGTAGATGTTTAAAAGCTTTAAACCTTTTAAAGGTATTGTGCTGCTCATCCTGGGGAGCAGACAAATGTTCTATGCTCAGGATTTATAGGGCCCTTGTTCGCTCTAAGCTTGATTATGGATGTATTGTGTATGGCTCTACACGAGAATCTACTCTTCGGATGCTGGATCCAATCCACCATCAAGCATTGCGTTTGTGCACTGGTGCATTTCGAACTTCTCCTGTTCAAAGTTTGTACGTGGATGCTTATGAGCCTCCACTATCTCTCAGGAGAGAGCAGTTGTCTTTGTTCTATTACATTAAACAGAAATTTCTGGCTAAACCTTCAGTTTATTGTAGAGTATCAGATACTCAGCTGAAAAGATTATTTACAGCTCGCCCAAGTTGTGTCCCTACATTTGACATTAGAATGGAGAATGTAAGCAGCACGATTGACCTGGACACAAGCAACATTTCACAGGTCGAGGTCGATAATATATCACCTTGGTCAACTCCTGTGATTAATGTTGACTTTAGCTTAAAGCAGTTTCCTAAGGATTCCACCCCGGACTACATCTATAGGCAGCACTTTGCAGAAATTCAACACTACGACAGGAATTTAATTCCTATTTATACTGATGGATCGAAATCGGTTGATTACGTTGGCTCAGCCTTTGTCTGCCAGGATGAGATCGTGGCAGAACAAATCGCATCGAATTCTTCCATCTTTACTGCAGAGGTGCAGGCTATTTATTTAGCCTTAAAATATATAATTAGGAAAGGTCATCGTCGCTGTGTTATTTACACTGACTCAGTTAGTGCACTTCAGGCTTTGATCTCACATGAACCTAGTTCTCACTCTATAGTGATTAAAATTCACAAACTGTTTTGCCATCTTATTGCAAGTAATATTTTTGTAAAATTTCGTTGGGTCCCAGGCCATGTAGGTATAAAAGGGAATGAAGCAGCTGATGCAGCTGCAAAGTCAGCAAGTCCTTCTCAGCATACAATGTTCATTGAAGGAGGTGACTTGAAGCTGGTTGTTAAAAAACGACTAGCAGAGAGATGGCAAAATGTGTGGAACGAACAAGTCCACAATAAACTTTACGAGATCAAACCTATAATAGAAAATTGGACACACAAGAAACAGTATGATAGGAGATCTGAAGTCATTCTTACTCGCCTGAGAATTGGACATACTCGGCTTACTCATCAATACCTTTTGAAGGGTGATGACCAGCCAGTATGCCAGTATTGCATTTGTACTTTAAGTGTTAAACACATACTTTGCAACTGTGTTGCTTTTGACCAGAGTCGCAGACAGCATTTTGGAAATGCAACTTTGAGAGAGATTTTGGGCCAGAGGCCAAATCTTGATAAGATACTGAACTTTTTGAAAGTTATAAAAATTAATAGAGATATTTAAGTGAACTAATTTATTTATTTATTTATTTATTATATATTTATATTTGTGTTGTTCTGTTTTTTTGTGTTTTTGTGTTGTATTGACTCCTTGTGATATATATATTTAGCTTTGTTTAATTTTACCATTTGTCATGGCGCAGCATAGCCTGTATGGCTCTTGTGCCAAAAAATAGAACCAACCAACCAACCAACCAAAAGTAACCGATTTGAGCTATTTGTAGCCCAAACATAAAAATTAATTATTTTGTAACCATGCAATTTTAGCAATGAAATTTTTAGAGTTAACATTAGGAAAAAATATATCTTAAAATTTTTTAAAAGATATTTTCAATTGGTGTTTACTTGACCAATCAGATTGTGCAATTTTGTATTTTCTGAGTATCGCAATTAAAGTGATAATTGTAGGCTAAAATAACCAAACTATATATTTTTTGTTTTGGTTTTTGTTATATATATGAACATTCTGTGTATCTGTATAAATTTTTTCTTTTGTCAAAGAGTCATTCGTGGGCTAATAACGGCTTTAGCCCATTATGGATTTAGCCAGGCCCACAATGGGGAGACTGGGTTGGTGAGGATGGGGCCTGACATATCCAGACGGACCACCTCCCGAAAAATTCATGGAGATTTTCCGACTCGAATTCGGGTCCTTAGAGCGGTAGGCTGCCATCTTGGGTTTGTTTGTTAATTAATAGCGGTTGCTTGCGTCTCCACTACTACAGGAGTGCACTGCTGTTTGTAGACATTTAGGAATGACGTGAATGAAAGAAACATGTCAGCACCGGAACTGTTGATAGTATCCTAATAGAAGGATCTATGATTTTAAAGTGTATGTGTTTTTAAAGACCAAGAGTCTCAATTGTAAACTTTAACCATGAAATGGATTATCTTGCCAACAAAGCATTCAAAGTAGCCACGAAAAAAATTAGAATGCAGGGTACCATTTGAAAAAATTTGAGAAGATACATCACTCTGTGTACTAACTTGCGCTTTCATAACTTCTAAATTTTCATTTATAAAACTACATAATGGACCTTGAAACGAAACTGTTTGAGTCATGGAGAATGCCATGTGGCTTTCCACCGTAAACTATTGCTACAAGCGGCTGTTTTTGCTGTCCTACAGCGCGCACTTTGACAGAAATTTAGGAACTCGTTCAGCAGGAATTTTTAAACGGGTGCCGCTTGGGCGGAGGAATAAAAAAATACTCCCCTTGATACAATTCACCTATACACATCGGGGTAAAACCATTTAATTCTCTTGCAACCTTTGTAACCTTCTTTGGCCATACCATGGCGTCACTGTGCATCCGGAAGTGACCCAGTAACCTGAAATTTTATTTTTTTCTGTTAATCCCATCAAAAAAACAACAGCTAAAAAACCCTTTATTTCATTAATTGTAGTATTTTTAAAATTCCGGAGATATGGGGGCACCTCCTTCCATGCCATTTATGACTTGCTTTGCATACTTGTTTGATTCTGTCACCATAAGAGAAAGCAAAGACACAGTGAAGAATAAGTTGAAGTAATCGATTTGCTGAGAATCAGCCGAAGGCATATTTTTGGGGCCAGGTAGTTTCGGGAAAGGATTGGAGAGAGATTGTTCTGGTGGCAGAACCTCAAGATACTTATCTTCCAACTCATTATCAGGATTAGAAGCATCATTGGACTTAGGAAAAACCTGGCGAGAGCAGGTTGCGGGCTGTGCCGAAGTCGTTGCAGTTGCTCGCCGTGCTGACGTTGTTGCAGTTGCTCGCCGTGCTGACGTTGTTGCAGTTTCTCGTTGTGCTGACGTTGTTGCAGTTTCTTGCCGTGCTGACGTCGTTGCAGTTGCTGACATTGATGCAGGCTGTCCTGACGTTGTTCCAGGCTGAGCAGGTCCTACCGGTGCGGTAAACGTTACTGGTCTGTCAAACGTGACCTGCTGAACAAAACGAACTGGTGTCTCAAACGTCACAACGTCAGGTACAACAAAAGTGTCTGGATCATCGTCGGCAATTTCCTCTGGATCGCCCCTCGATGTGGGTTCCTGTCCGTGGTGAGGGGACCTCCCAGAGATGGTTTAGTAACTCTTCTTTACCATCCCTGGGATCTGAACGCCCACCCACGTGTTTGCCGTGCGTGGTGGCCCGTATGCCGGAAAGGGGGATCCTGGTAGTTGAGGGGCAACATACCGTCCCCAACACACTGCTTTGGCCCCTGCTTCGGATAAACGGGAGGCTCAAATCAGGCTCCGTTTGAGTCAATCGGCTGGTCGTTGAGTCATTCTTGACCTCGGCCTGGAGTCAACCGATCGATGCAGACCGGGCAGACACGTCAGACAAGGTGTGCTCTTCTCGACTGCATTGTGAGGGTATAGCTCCTGGGAAACCCTGGTGCGACGGTCTATGGGAGTCTCCCATGTGACGGCACCCCCCTGTTGGGCCCCATGGTGGGTGGGGTCACTAGGAGCTGAATATAAATTCTTAAATATGGATACCAAAAACCAAAAACAAGCACAGACAAATGAAAAGACCTCTAGCCAACCTGCTTACTTAATAGTGCATGCAACTGGAGAAAAACCCCTTGCTAAGTGTTCTCCTTTTTTGATTCAAAAGCTATTTGAATCAACCATTGGGCATTTAAAAAAAACGCAAAAATTGAGGTCAGGGGATCTACTAGTAGAAACAGCCTCTCCTCAACAAACAGTAAAGCTTTTGTCAATGAAGACTCTTGGAGACATGGCAATTTCGGTCACACCACACGTAAGTTTGAACTCCTCACGAGGTGTGATATCTGAGTTTGACTTAATGTCTGAAGACGAATCAGACATTCAGATCGGCCTCTCAGACCAAGGTGTCACTTCCGTTCGACGCATCTCCATTTGTCGTGATGGCAAGCTGATACCGACTAAACATTTGATTCTCACTTTCGGAAAGCCAACATTGCCATCATTCGTTACTGCGGGATATCTTAGATGCCCAGTTCGACCATACGTTCCAAATCGCTGCGTTGTTTCAAATGCCAGCGATTTGGACATTCCCAGACCTCCTGCCGAGGCAAAAGCTTATGTGCACAGTGTTGAACTGAAGGCCACAACAGCACTGAATGTAAAAGTACTCCACACTGTGTGAACTGTAAAGATGCCCATCCAGCCTATTCTCGGAAATGCCCTGCATGGCAAAGAGAAAAAGAAATTCAACGCCTAAAAACAGTTAACAACATACCTTACCCAGAGGCTCGGCGCATGGTCACTCAAAGTGCATCATTACAACAAAAGACATTTGCTTCTGTTGTGAAGTCCACAAAGACATGTGCGGTTCAGACAGAAATTTCCGTTTCACCAAATGAATCTTTTACTCGCCATGCTAGATGCTTGTTAACTCAATCTACAGATACAGAAGTAAAAGAGAATATAAAGAAAAAAACACCCCTATTTAAAGCAGGGATAGTAACCAGAAATGTGGGTTCTAAAAAAGCTAATACGAACCCACTGAACAAACAAAAATTAAAATCAGCCCTCTTTAAATCTAAATGATCAGAGACTCAGTCTATGAGTGAGTTCTCTGACTTCTCAGATGAGGAGACTAATAAGGTGGTTACACCACCAAACTCGCCCCCAAAAGGCAAATCGGCTGTAAAACTAAAGAGGGATACTTTTACAAAGAATGCTGCCTCAACCACATAATGGATTATAAAATAATCCAATGGAACTGTCGTGGTTTCCGCAACAACTTTTCTGACGTTAAACATTTGACATCATCTACCACATCTCTCTGCGTGGCACTCCAGGAAACACATCTAAAACCTGGAGAAAAAATTACTTTAAAAGGATTTAATCTTTACCGTAAGGATGATGATAGCCACACTCGCGCCAGTGGAGGTGTGGCTGTACTGGTTTCAAATTGCATCCCTTCCTTACCGGTACAAATAAGAACAGAGCTGCAAGCTGTGGCAGTCAGAATTTCAATTGGAGTAACTGTCACAGTTTGTTCCATATACTTGCCACCAGATGTCAGAGTCAATGAGGATGAATTGGATGACTTGGTTGAACAACTGCCGACTCCGTTTATACTACTTGGTGATTTCAATGGCCACAATCCAATGTGGGGCAGTCACGACATCAATTGTCGAGGCAGAGCCATTGAAAGATTCATAGGTAATCACCAACTGTATTTATTTAATACTGGAGAAGTGACATACTTCCACGCCCCAACAAGAACATTCACTGCCATTGATTTGACATTAGCTAGTCCAAATCTGTTTTCAGCGTTTACATGGGAGGTTGGATCTAATCCACTTTTCAGTGACCACTTCCCAATATTTTTAAAATATAGAGGCAGAGGAAGCTGTGAAACAGCCCGTCCACCACGCTGGAAATTTGAAACGGCAGATTGGCCTGCATTTTCCTCTTTGGCTAACATCACTGAGGAAATGGTCAATACTGCCGATATCAATGATGCAGTAGAAGTTGTCACTTCCAGTATTATTCAGGCAGCCGAAAAAACAATGGGGAAAACGTCAACCAGATATCCAAAACATCCGAAACCATGGTGGGATCAGAATTGTGAGGCAGCATTTAAAAAACAAAAGAAAGCATGGGGGATTTTCAGAAGATACCCCACTGCTGAGAATTTGATAGCTTTTAAAAAAGCAAAGGCAAATGCCAGAAAAATAAGGAGGCAAAGCCAAAGGGATTCCTGGAGAAAGTATGTTTCTAGCATAACATCTTCCACCAGCTCAAAAGCAGTCTGGGATAAAATCCATAAAATTAACGGGAAATATGCTTCTCACTCTCTGTCCATGCTGGAAAATAATGGCACAATAATCAGTGACATAAAAGGTATTGCTGATTTGTTGGGTGAAACATTTTCGTCTTCATCCAGCAATATTGTGTATACAACAAATTTCCAGGCTTATAAAGTCCAAAGTGAAAAACAATATCTAAACTTTCACTCTCCATCTAATGAGGAATATAATGTGCCATTCAGCAGAATAGAACTATGTACAGCAATCTCTCGCTCGGGGAATACTGCTGTAGGGCCGGATAAAATTCATTACAGCATGATTAAAAATCTGTCAGACAATTCCCTTAGTAACCTTCTGAATCTGTTCAACAGAATATGGACAGAACATACTTTTCCTGACTCTTGGAGGCTATCTATCATAATTCCCATTCCCAAGCCAGGTAAAGACTGCAAGAATCCCTCTAATTATAGACCAATTTCTCTGACTAGTTGTCTCTGCAAACTTTTCGAGAGAATGGTAAACAGACGCCTGATGTTCCTCCTAGAGGAAAAGAACTACTTTTCACCACATCAGAGTGGATTTCGTAGGAACAGAAGTACCACAGACAATCTAGTAAACCTTGAAACATCTATACGCGAAGCGTTTGTAAGACGACAGCACTTAGTGTCTGTGTTTTTTGATATAGAGAAGGCCTATGATCGCTGCTGGCGATACGGGATACTCCGTGATCTGCACAAATTTGGATTGCGGGGTAATTTGCCAATTTTTATAAAAAACTTTCTACAGAATCGAAGATTCCAAGTCAGGATGGGCAACACTTTGTCTAGGCCTTTCACACAAGAAGAGGGTGTCCCTCAAGGTTCTATTTTGAGTGTAACTCTGTTCCTAATAAAAATTAACAGTATAACTAACTGTCTCCTCCCAGTGTGAAACACTCCTTGTATGTGGATGACTTTCAGATTTCCTGTCAGTCTAGTAACGTGGGTTTTATTGAGAGACAACTGCAAACCTCCTTAAATCGAATAGACAATTGGTCCAAGACCAACGGTTTTAGTTTTAACGTAGAGAAGACCTCGTGCATCCACTTTTGCCGAAGGCGTGGTTTGCACCTGGACCCTGAAATTCACCTAAATGGGGTTAAAATCCCAATGGTCAACGAAGCAAAATTTTTGGGTGTCGTGTTTGACCATAAATTGACGTTCTTACCACACTTGCGCAATTTGAAGAGTAGATGTTTAAAAGCTTTAAACCTATTAAAGGTATTGTGCTGCTCATCCTGGGGAGCAGACAAATGTTCTATGCTCAGGATTTATAGGGCCCTTGTTCGCTCTAAGCTTGATTATGGATGTATTGTGTATGGCTCTACACGAGAATCTACTCTTCGGATGCTGGATCCAATCCACCATCAAGCATTGCGTTTGTGCACTGGTGCATTTCGAACTTCTCCTGTACAAAGTTTGTATGTGGATGCTCATGAGCCTCCACTATCTCTTAGGAGAGAACAGTTGTCTCTTTTTTATTACATTAAACAGAGATCTCAAAATAAACTTTTAGCTGATTGTTCAGATAGTCAGCTGAGGAGATTATTTGCAGCTCGCCCAAGTAGTGTCCCTACATTTGACATAAGAATGGAGAATGTAAGCAGCACGATTGACCTGGACACAAGCAACATTTCGCAGGTCGAGGTCGATAATATATCACCTTGGTCAATTCCTGTGATAAACGTTGATTTAAGCTTAAAGCAGTTTCTAAAAGAAACCACCCCAGACTACGTTTATAGACAGCACTTCGCAGAAATTCAACATCGTGACAGGAATTTAATTCCTATATACACCGATGGATCTAAATCGGATGACTATGTTGGCTTAGCCTTTGTTTGCCAGGATGAAATTGTGGCAGAACAAATAGCACCGAATTCTTCCATTTTTACTGCGGAGTTGCAGGCTATTCATTTAGCCCTAAAGTATATAAATAGGAAAGGTCATCGTTGCTGCGTGATTTACACTGACTCAGTTAGTGCACTTCAGGCTTTGATCTCGTATGAACCTAGTTTTCACTCCATAGTGATTAAAATTCGTAAGCTGATTTGCCATCTTTTTGCGAGGAATTTCTCTATAAAATTTTGTTGGGTCCCAGGCCATGTAGGTATAAGAGGAAATGAAGAAGCTGACGCAGCTGCAAAGTCAGCAAGCCCTTCTCAGCATACAATGCATATTGAAGGAGGTGACTTGAAGCTAGTTGTTAAAAAACGACTAGAGGAGAGATGGCAAAATGTGTGGAACGCACAAGTCCACAATAAACTACACGAGATCAAACCTGTGATAGAAAATTGGACACAGAAGAAACCTTATGACAGGAGATCTGAGGTCATTCTTACTCGTTTGAGAATTGGACATACTCGACTGACTCATCAATACCTTTTGAAGGGTGATGACTAGCCTGTATGTCAGTATTGCAACTGTAATGTAAGTGTTAAGCACATACTGAGCAATTGCATCGCCTCTGAACGGATTCGTAGGCAGCATTTTGGAAATGCAAGATTTAACAAGATTTTGGGCTAGAGGCCAAATGTTGATAAATTATTGAACTTTTTAAAAGTTACAAATATTTATAAAGAGATTTAATTATTTATTTATTTATATCTATATACATGTTGTTGTTATACACAGTTTAACTGTTGTATATTTTTGTTATTGGTTTTTTGTTTTTTGTTTTGTTCATTTCTATTGTTATTTATGTACAGTACATATATATACCATAAGTTGTGGCGCAGCTTTGCCTATGTGGCTTTTGTGCCAATAAACTTTAACCAACAAATTAACCAACCAATTTTTACTATCTCTGGGATTTTAACGCCCACCCACGTGTTTGCCGTGCGTGGTGACTCGTAGGTTGGAAAGGGGGATTTTTGTAGTTGAGGGGCAACATACCTTTCCAACACACTGCTTTGGCCCCTGCTTCAGATAAACGGGAGGCTCAAATCAGGCTCCATTTGAGTCAATCGGCTGGTCGTTAGTTATTGTTGACCTCGGCTTGGAGTCAATTGATCGATGCAGATCGGGCAGACATGTCAGACAAGGTGTGCTCTTATCGACTGCATTGTGAGAGTATAGCTCCTGGGAAACCCTGGTGTGACGGTCTATGGGAGTGTCCTATGTGACGGCATCTTTTTGTAGGGCCCCATGGTGGGTGGGGTCATTAGGAGCTGAATATAAATTTTTAAATATAGATTTTAAAAATAACAAACAAGCGACCAAAGACCAGACTTTTAGCCAACTTACTTACTTAATAGTGCATGCGACTGGAGAGAAACTCCTGTCTAAAGCTTTTTTTTTTTTTATTCAAAAATTGTTCCAATCAACTATTGGAGATTTGAAAAAAATTTAAAAATTAAGATCAGGTGATTTACTGGTGGAAACATCTTTTCCACAACAATCAGCAAAACTTCTGCAAACAAAGACTCTGGGAGAAATAGAAGTCACTGTCACGCCACACCGAAGCCTAAACTCATTAGGTTGTGTGATATCTGAAATTGATCTGATGTCTGAAGATGAATTAGACGTTCAGATCGGTCTTTCAGATCAAGGTGTCGCTGCTGTTTGGCGCATTTCCATTTGTTGAGATGGCAAGTTGATACCAACCAAACACCTGATTTTTACTTTCAACAAACCAACATTGCCATTCTTTATAACAGCAGGATACCAGTGAGAAAGTTGAAGAAAGGCGGAGTGGCTATTGAAGTGGGTAGCGCAGAGGAGAAAGTCAAACTAAGGAAGGAAATAGAAGGGGTCGGGCTTAAAACATCAGAGCCCACCAAGAGGAAGCCACGGGTGATAATATATGGCGTCCCCAAGGATTACACCAAGGAAGAAGTAATAGAAAGCATTTACCACCAAAATGAAGGAATAGCCGCAGTTCATAACGATGTCAAGAAATATAAAGCAGAAGTCATAGCAAAGTTCCCTCTGGGAGGGAGAGACAAGCCCAGAACAAACTGGGTACTAGAAGTTACCCCAGTTTACAGGAATATTCTTAAAAAATTCAAGAAAGTGAACATACAGTGGATCAGATGCGGAGTCGACGACTTCGTGTCTGTAATACAATGTTTTAAATGTTGTCGTCTCGGGCATTTCGCCAAGGATTGCTTGGAAGGAAAACGGGTATGTAGTCAGTGCGGCCAAGACCATACATATCGTGAGTGTCCAAACAAAAAGACCATTAAGGAGTGTGTTAACTGCAAGAAAGAAAAGGGAAGTAACTTTAACCATAATTCATGCGACAAGAGCTGCCCATCAATAATGAGAATCAGAAAAATGATAATGACAAAGATCGATTATGGACAATAGTCCTGTCATTAATCAAGAAAATGAAATGACTGTCTTACAAGTTAATCTACAAAAGTCTAAAGGAGCCATTGCAGCTTTATGTAAAACGATGGAGCGAGTGGATGTTGCTATTATTCAGGAACCCTACTGTATTAGGGGTTCAATAGGTTGTGTTCGGAAGCAATACGTGCTTTTGCACGAGCCCTCTCCACTAGCCGCCATAGTGGTTAGGAACGCCAGGATCCCAGTTTTCTATCACGGGAACCTCAGCACTCGTAGGGTGGCCTGCGCCACTATAGGCACTGGTTCCAACCAGTATGTTCTGGTCAGCATCTACTGCCAAATAACCGTAGATCTTGAGGAGATTCTTGCCCCATTGGACAATATCGTTGGGCAGTTTCGAGGAGAGAAGATCATAATAGGTGGGGACATTAACGCCCACTCCCAACTGTGGGGCGACCCTGATAACGATGACCGGGCCGACGAATTCTTACAGTTTGTCAGCGCCAAAGGGCTGTACGTTATTAATGACCCCAGTTCCCTCCCCACGTTTGATGCCGCCATAGGGCAAAGCTGGGTGGATATCACTTGCTGTAACGGCAGGTCACTTGGGGATGTTACGGACTGGAGAGTGTCGGCACACGCTAGTCTTAGTGATCATTTTTATATCTTTTACAAGATCGGAATTACGGGAGAGACTGAAGAAGGTGTCCTGAAATACGATGTTAAAAGGGCCGACTGGGCCACCCTTGAATCAAAGCTTAGGGAAACGGTCGAGGCCCTTAGGCTGGATGAGATTCAGGACAGTACAGTTGCAGAATATAAAATCTAGTACTTTTATTAATGTCCTCGAGGATATTTGTTGTGAGACAATTCCAAGGAAGAAAAAACGGGACAGGGCCGTCCCCTGGTGGACCCCTGAGCTTTCGGCTTTAAGGTCTGAGAACAACTGCCTCAGGCGGCGTTATCAAAGGGCAAGGGACCAGAATGAACGGCAAAGGAAATATACTCTTTATCGAGAACACGAGAAGAAATATAAGGCGGCTATCTTGAGCACAAAGCTTGCCTCCTGGAAGGACTTTTGTACTTCTAGTTCCAACAGGCCATGGAGTTATTTATATAAAAGTTGCACAGGAAAGCTTAAAACAACAAACATTCTTCGGAGCCTCAATGCCAACGGCGAGTTTACGATGGATACTGAGAGCACTATCAATGCCCTCATGGACCGGTTTTTTCCGGTCGATGACCCTGACTCTGACCGTCCAGAGCATAGGAAGGTCAGGGAAACCATCGAAGAGAGTTATCAGGCAGAGGATGGGCCTCCGTTCTCCTTTGCAGAAGTGGAAGATGGAGTGCGTCACTTAAAGAGGGGCAAGGCCCCTGGCGTGGATAATCTGACTAGTGAGATTGTTCAGAAGATTTGGACGATGATACCAGACACCTTGGTCACGCTTTACAACGCATGTCTTGAACATGGCGTTTTTCCAGAACGCTGGAAACAGGGAAAACTGACTATAATACCTAAAGGAGAAGGAAAGGCGAGAGACGAGGCGGGCAGTTACAGGCCAATCAGCCTCCTTCCCGTGATGGGAAAGGTTTTGGACTACCTTATCGTCCAAAGGCTAACTTACCAAGTCCTGCATGAAAAGGCGTTTAGCTCGAAACAATACGGATTCCTACCGGGCAAATCTACTGAAGATGTCATCTGTTCAGTCGTTACCGATGTCAAAGACACTATCAAAGCATACAAGTATTGTTGCCTCCTAAGTTTGGACATTAGAGGGGCGTTTGACCACGCCTGGTGGGCGCAGATTTTCTTGCATCTAAGGCAATGGCGCTGTCCGAAAAACCTCTACAATCTTGTGAGGAATTACTTCAATAACCGGAACGTCAGTTACACACACGGCAATGTCCAGATTACTCGGAAGGTCAATAGAGGATGCCCACAGGGGTCGAACTCAGGCCCCTTCTTCTGGAACGTCTTGTATGACGGGTTCTTGAGGGTTGACAAAGGAGTGACAGAATACGCCTATGCTGACGATACGGTGCTTCTATTTGGTGCCAATTCCAGAAGGGAGATAGAGATAGTTGGAACAACCCTGCTTGAAAAAGTTACGGAAGTCGGGCATAATTACAAGCTTGAATTCAACTCAAAGAAGACGCAAGGCATAGTGTTTCATAGGCCGGGAGAAACGGACCTTTATAAGAGAGTCCCGACTATAAAAATGAATAACGACTCGATCAAAATAGTTCAATCCATGAAATACTTAGGGGTGGTTCTGGACAAGAACCTGAATTGGACAGATCACATCACTATGGTCAAGACCAGAAGCGACTTACTCTTCAATCACCTTGCCAGGGTGGCCAAAGCTGACTGGGGGTTAGACTCAGCAGCCATCAAAGAACTTTACAATGCCGTCTTTATTCCCAAGATCACTTACGCTGCGAATGCATGGCATATAGCAGCAGACAAGGTAAGGAACAAACGGACCTTATTGGCCGCCCAGAGGCATGCTGCTTTACGTATGGCCAAAGCCTTCCGGACTGTTTCTACAGAGGCTCTCCTGGTGATATGTGGAATCTTACCAATTGACCTTGTGCTACATGAAAAGGCCCAACGCTATCGGGTCAGGAAAGGGGATGCCATCAGTGTTGGGGATCTCAGGTTTGATGCCGGCACCTATGGTTTCAGGCCGGCTCTCACCGACCTTCCCAGCCCACCAGATCGGATAACTATAATGGAATCAACAGAGAACGGACACGAGAATATAGAAGTGTATACAGATGGATCCAAGACGGATGAAGGAGTCGGGGCAGCCTTCGTGGTGTTCAAACACGGGAAAGAGCTGACCAACCGACAATATAAGCTTGACGGAAGATGCAGTGTATTTCAGGCCGAGCTGTTGGCTCTTAAAATGGCAGTCAAGTATTATAGCGATAAGATGAGTGACGAGGATGTAACCATGTGTTCAGATAGCAGGAGTGCTATAGATGCATTAAAGCAATTTAAAGACAGCAACCATCTTGCGATGGAAATCAAGAATATTATTAAAAGCTGTGGAGGACGTGGAACCATCAAATTCAGGTGGGTCAGAGCCCACGTTGGCCTGATAGGCAACGAAAGGGCGGATGAGCTTGCTAAGGCAGCAATTAACAAGAATAACACAGACTACACAGTGTTACCAGCCACTTATATAAAAAGGCAAATAGCAGAGGGAATGAGGAATAGGTGGCAGCTTAGGTGGACAGAGTCCACCAAAGGCAGGCATACTCATAACATCCTGCCGAACATCAAGGAAAGGCTGGAAGACCTATGGTGGATGCCCACAGGCTTCACCCTTACTCAAGTGCTCTCTGGGCACGCTATCTGTAACTCCTACCTTCATAGGATTAATAGGAGCCCTACTGACGAGTGCGATTGCGGGGAAGATCAGCAAACCGTTCTACACCTTATCTTTAATTGCCACAAATTCGCCGCTCTGCGGCAGGAGCTGGAATGTGTCTTTTATCATGAAAAGCCAAGTCATACCTTTGACCTCTACAACGTTACTCTGACTAAATCTACTTACCCGGAATTCTCAAGGCTTATTAACGTCATTTTTAAACGGACCTAAGTCACTGGGATAGGCCTCCCATGTGGCTCTGGTGGTGTGAGGCCACCTCTCGGTGTTTGTTCAACTGGAAACGCACCAATGTAAACATTGTATATACCTTTGTTTTGTTTACTTGTCTTATTTGTTGTATGGCATAAAGATTAATGCTAATAAAGGATGGGAAGCCCTCTGCAGTGCTAATGCGGAACAGAGGGGTATTCTGATCCCCGTAAGGGGAAATGATGATTTTCCTAATTAAAAAAAAAAAAAAAAAACAGCAGGATACCTACGTTGCTTAGTCTGTCCATATATTTCAAATCTGCTGCGTTGTTTTAAATGCCAGCAGTTTAAACACTCACAAACATCCTGCCAAGGAAAAAGCGCATGTGCACAGTGTGGGACCGAGGGTCACGACAGTACAGAATGTAAAAGTACCCCATGCTGTGTTAACTGCAAAGATGCCCATCCTGCTTACTCCCGGAAATGCCTTGCATGGCAGAGATGGAAAGAGATCCAGCGTATAAAAACAGTCAACAACTTACCCTACCCAGAGGCACGTGGCATGGTCACTTCAAGTGCACCACTGAAACAAAAAACATTTGCTGCTGCTCTGAAATCCACAAAGATACATGGAGTTTAGACAGAAATTTCTGTTTCCCCAAAAGAATCTCTCACATGCAAAATGTTTACTGATCCCATCAAAAGAAACACCAGAAAATGAGAATGTAAACTTCTTGGCAATTTCAACGAAAGTAAAAGGGGTGTCATTCTGTGAATGATAGGTCTCAAGGATACAAGATCTGATGTTACTATGGCATGGCTGGTCAGTAGAGGTGTCGTCCGCAGGAAAGAGTTCATTGATGATATGAGTATAGGTGTCAGAAATGGACTTGGTAAATATGTAATTATCGATTTGGATAGACGGAGGAATCATTAGTTTTTTCTTTTTCTTGACGGCAAGATAGAAGGGGTGGACCACGGGTTGGTATCTCCTGCTTTGGTGTAGAAGGCTCGCCAAGACTGAGTTCTTGCCCTGTTGATCTCTGTCTTATAGTTGTGAAATAAATTAATATAGTTATTTCTTAGTTCCTGCTTGCGGACTGAATCGGCCTCTTTCCTCATTCTCTTCTTTTCTCTTTTGAGA
Source organism: Centruroides vittatus (assembly GCF_030686945.1). NCBI lineage: Eukaryota > Metazoa > Arthropoda > Arachnida > Scorpiones > Buthidae > Centruroides > Centruroides vittatus. The sequence goes on along the minus strand of NW_027121884.1, from coordinate 236,246 downwards.
ATTGTCCTTAGGGCTTTTAAGTCTGCATTCCACCAGGGCGCAGATACTTTCACTGCTTTAACAGAAGTGGCCTGGAAGTACGCCTTATGGATAGTGGCCTGAAGGGGTTGGACAGTGTTTTCTAGGTCTGTCGAATTACTGATGGTGGATATTTTTCCAGGGATCCAATAAAACTGGATAAGCTGAGAGTATAAGTTTCAGTTAGTACTTTGGGAGAGGAGTGGACTGTTCTATTAGAGTTTCTATGAAGTTGTGATCACTTACAGCGTGATAATCCAGGGTGTTTCAGATGATGTTATTCTGCTGAAGTTTTGTCGAACCCAAGCTGATATCAATCTAGCTTTCTCTGTTTGTGGAGGAGAAAGTGGGGAGAGGGCTGGAATTAAGTGTAGTAAGCTGTAGTTGGTTCATCATCATCTCAACTTGGTAGCCCGTAGGGTCTTCCACCGGACTATGCCAAGAGTGGGATTTGGCATTAAAGTCTTCTTGGATAAGGATAGGATGATCATGGAGTTGCTGCACTGAAGTTGAAAGCATATCTAAAGGCTGGGTGAGATCTTCAGAGGGAGGGCAGTAAAATGAGATTAAAATATAATTAATGTTGTTCAAACAGAGATTGATGGTAGTGAAGTATTGATTGCTATGGTGCGACACTGTCATTGAAGATAATAAAACCAGACTTAGGAGGGTTATCACTGCTGTTATGATGGTAAAAGGTACTATTTGTTCCAAACATGGCAATTTTATTCTGATAAGTGTAAGGCTCTTGTATGGCCAATATGTCAGTTTTTCTTTCTGCTGCTAGTTGAGTGGCATCCGAAGCGGCCGCCTTACACTTTTGCAAGTTTATCTGAAGAATCCTCAGGGTATTAGTAGAGTTTTTATAGTCCATAATTGGTTTGTCGGATTGTCAGTTTCTTCATATGTGTTGTGATTGGGCATTGAGAGTTAAAAGCATTGTGGGTGGTGTCATATTTGTCGTGGTCCGGTAGATCCCTATTGTCAGTTTTACAGTTGGTGCAGCAGGGGGGATCCTCAAGTCGTCGACAGTCACTAAACCTATGCCCTTTGGAGCAGTGGCTGCACTTCTGTTTATTTGGACAGTTGATAGAGATATGATTAAATCCACAGCATTGGTAGCATTGTACTAGCGGGATATAATCATTGACTTGAATTTTTGCCCAGCCTAAAGCGATGTGTTTGGTACCGACCAGTATGTTCCTCAGTTTTGGAGTGGTGGAAAGGACAATATGTTGGCAGTTCTCTCGAGCGTTATTTCTGAAGAGAACAGTGCTGATTTTTGTTGATTGAAGGAACTCTTCTTTGGAAACCTGGAGATTTGCGTTCTGTTCTTGTATTATTGAGATAATATTCGATTCATCTACTGAGATTGGTACATTAGACAGAATTACTCTTGGCCTTTTTCCCTTTGTGATGTTGCTTTTAATCTTGGTAGTGATCGCTGGAAGATTGTATATGGTTTCCGACAGAATTTCGGCATTTTCCTGAGTGTCTGTGCGGAAGCAAGTTTCATTTCCTTTTACCTGTCTAACAGATTTAATTTTTATCTTCAGCTCATGTGGTTTAATTTTCGATTTAATTTTTTTTCTTTGATGTTTAACATATTGGTACTATTCCCTTGTTTGTCTTCCTTCGGATATAGGAGTAGAGCATAGCTTCCAGCTGAACCTTCATTATTTATTTTGTTTTTAAGCGACTGGTTTATAGACCTAGTGGTAAAGCTGGGCCTGGTAGTTAATTTGGTTACCACTTTAACCAACCAACCAACCTAATTTGGTTACCTCAGCATAAGTAGTAGCTGGGGCAGGTGAGAGGGCAGGAACAGGTTGCGTGGACTGGGGGAGAATCGAGAGCTTTGAGCGAACCTCTTTGAGAATTCCTTGAAATTGATTTAAACAGGAATATAATTTGGTGACCTTATCCCGAACTTCCTTCCTCTCTTCCGCTCTAATATTTGTGCTATATTCTTCAGGAAGAAGGTCAAGTATTTTTAAGAGGTGCTGGTTGGCCTCTTCAAGGATCTTATCATCTAATGATTGCAGAACAATAGTAGGGGTCAACGAGTCACCGCTCGAAGAAGCTGGTACAGTGTCAGAGGACATAATCAACAAATCACACAATCAAGGAACAAAATGACCAAGCAAGACGACACAATATAGTAGGTAACAGACAGTCAACTGAAGCTTAAACACTATACAGCCGACTCGCAAGATGCGAAAACGAAAAATTTTTATAAAGTGACTGAAAATTATAAACAAAATAATCTTGCCTTGTATAAAATAGAATAAAATTTTACAAGTCCAATGATATATAACACGTAATAATAGTGCGAACACGACCCGAGAAAACGGGGGAGACAACGACACCGAATTAGGGTTGGTTAGAGTACCAACCGGCCACGTGGAGAGGTCAATGACCTTTGACTCCTTTGTTAACATACAAAGATAAAAACGGCCGTAACTCCTTAAAAATGAACGGAATCGCGATTAAAGTTAAATGACAATTAGATACAAAGGTCCGTAAGCAAATGTCTGAAGGAGAGCGGTAAAGGAGGCCTGACAAGCCCACATTATGGCCCGAAACCCGAAAAATAAACGTCGCTAAAAGTTGAGAACGACTTATCTTAGCTGAAAACTAATAACACCGTTGAAGAGAGCATAAAAGCCCGGTTCTAACGATATATATAAAAGAAACCTACCAATGATTGCGGGCTGAGAAAAGCTTTGTAAAATCCAAAAACTTCTGGAAGTCGTAATTCCAACACCGCTGGTCCGATCCTTGAGAACAGTATATCATTCGATAGAACTCCTTGAGACGATTCCAACGATGTATAGATATCCTTGGATAAAACACAAAAAACGCCGATGGGTCTATCCGAAACAGGAGACGAAGTAAGCACAGCCTAACTGTATGGCAACTCGATGCCCTCTCTTTTGCTATAGACAGCGTTAAGGAAGGGGGAAGGCTGCACTCAATGGTATAGCCTTGTGTAGAAGAGGTGATAAAGAAAGAAGGGTAGTTAGGGATAAGACAGAAATTAGTTTGATAGGAAAGTAAGAAGAGAAGTGGTGGGAGTCATGGCGCCTGCATTGCATTTATTAAAAATTAGAAACAATCACAAATTACAAAATAAAGGTTACAAAACATATAAAAGAGTACAAAATAAGGTAAAAATATGAAAAATTACAAAATATGGCGCGACAATAAGAAAAACCGAGAATTAAATATGTACAATTAATTATTGTGTGACAATATACATGGATAAATTGTTTACAGAGGGCTAATTATGCCCAGATGTGTGACAAGACAGAAACAATGTCTTGTCATAACAAGATGTTACATTGATTAGATACAATAAGGTACATTGACGGGTACAAGTTGACCAGTTGTAATTGCAGTTAACTTATTTTTTTTATATTGGTGGCAAAGTCTTTAAATGCTTTGATAATGTCCTTATCAGATAGGAAAGTCTTAAGGTCACAGGGCCAGTGGTGTCCTTTTGCAGTTATCGCATCTTTAAGGACCCTTAGCTGGACTGCAAGAAGTGGGCAATGAAATATGACATGATGGCTGTTGTCTTCCTCTTGAAGATTACATGAGCAGTTTCTGTCAGTTTTGCCCAGAAACTTGAGCAGGTATGAGTTAAAGTTTCCATGCCCAGTGACAAACTGGGTAAGTTCGAAAGTTGGGCTAAAATGATGGAGAGAAGTATCAGTAAGAGACGGGATAAAGCTGTGCGTGAGCCTACCAGTAGTACACGAGTCTCACCTGGACTGCCCCTTTCAATTTCCTGTACTGAGGTTTCCCAATTCATAGCCTCCATTGGAACAAAATTTGGGCCTTTTTCTAGGAGCTTCTTGATCCTTCCTGGTACTTCTATTTGGTCCCATGTGCGGAAAGTAATAAGGTTTTTCTTTGTATTACTTATTAAGTAATTATACTGAAGAAGTAGAGAGTTTGGCTAGTTTGGTCTGCCGTGAATCTTGCTTCACTTTTAATGGGCAGGTCTACAGACAGAGAAGAGGGGTCCCTATGGGAAGCCCGCTTTCAGGGATCCTATGTGAATTGGTGGTTCAAAGGCTGGAAAGAAGAGTTTTTCATGTTTTTAAGGATGATATCATGTATTTTAGCAGATACGTTGATGACTTATTTATATTATGGAGAAATAACAGCAGAATCAAGGATTTTTTGGATAACATCAACGATAACAGTGATGGCCTTACTTTAAGATTGGAACAGAAGAGTTCCTTGAATCTGCATTTTCTCGACATTGATATTACATTCAAAAAAGGCCACCTGTCCACTAACGTTTTTATTAAACCATCACACAGCCCTTTGTATATTCCCTCCCAATCCAAGGATCCGTATAAATATAAAATTGTGGCTTTCAGAGCTTTAATAAGAAGAGCATTTTTGTATTGTGAAAGAGTACAAGACAGGAGGAAAGAAATAAATAGAATAATAGACGTAGCCAAGGCCCTAGGTTACCAAAAAAGTACGATTCTGGGAATAATTAAGAAATATGAAGCCAACATCGAAAAAAGGTTTTTTAAAAATGCTCCCAATAGAAGCGTAAAGTTTACGTATAATGAAAGTATGAATACAGTCATGAAGGAGATTGCACACAAAAAAGGTTCGAGAATGCTTTTAAAAAGGGCGCCTAATTTATACAAAATCCTCAGGAATGATAAGGATGGTATAAAATCAGAAGAGAAAGCAGGAGTTTATAAAATTCCGTATGAGAACATGCAATTGGGCGTTAAAAAAGACTACATTGGAGTAACCACTAGAAGTTTAGGGCTTAGAATCAAGGAGCATAGTTATAACATCAGAAAGAGGTCTAATGCAACAATTTTGTCCCAAATGGCGCAAGCGCCAGGAGCTATAGTTAAATGGAATGAGGCGACCATCATAAACCCTTTATCTTCTCCATCTTTGGCATTGACGGCAGAAAAGTTACAGATTTATAGGAGTAGATTACAAGAAGGCTGTCTAAATGCGAGGGACGCAGAAAGTCTACCCTCTGCGTGGAAGTTCATGGTTAGGAACTTTAATAAGGGCTCTAACCAATAGTTATAACTGTTTTATTGAATGTCTTAGTATTGCATTTATTAATACTTATATATTCGTTTCTTGCATGTTTATATATTTTATGTTTTAGTTTTATTGGTATTTATGTTGTCTATTTAATTTTTGTTTAAATGTATCTTATTAATTTTGAATTTGAATTTTGTGTTCCAATGATAGAATTTTTAATTCAAATGTATTCTAAACCTGAAGATGGCCTATGAATCAGGCTGAAAACGTTTGTTTGTTTTAAATAAATTTAAATTTATATTTTCTCGGCAAGAATAAGGTGTTAAGTGTATGAATATATATATTTTGCTGAGTGCTTTGTGATACAATAATCAGTGACATAAAAGGTATTGCTGATTTGTTGGGTGAAACATTTTCGTCTTCATCCAGCAATATTATGTATACAAGGGATTTTCAGGCTTATAATGTCCAAACTGAAAAACAATATCTAAACTTCCACTCCCTATCTAATGAGGAATATAATGTGCCATTCAGCAGAATAGAACTATGTACAGCAATCTCTCGCATGGGGAATACAGCTGTAGGTCCGGATAAAATCCACTACAGCATGATAAAAAATCTGTCAAACAATTCCCTTAGTAACCTTCTGAATCTGTTTAACAGAATATGGACAGAACATATTTTTCCTGACTCTTGGAGGCTATCAATTATTATTCCCATACCCAAACCAGGTAAAGACCGCAAGAATCCGTCTAATTACAGACCAATTTCTTTGACTAGTTGTCTGTGCAAACTTTTTGAGAGAATGGTAAACAGACGCCTGATGTTCCTCTTAGAGGAAAAGAACTACTTTTCACTACATCAGAGTGGATTTCGTAGGAACAGAAGTACAACAGATAATTTACTAAATCTTGAAACATCCATTTGCGAAGCGTTTGTTAGACGACAGCACTTAGTGTCTGTGTTTTTTGATATAGAGAAGGCCTATGATCGCTGCTGGCGATATGGGATACTCCATGATCTGCACAAATTTGGATTGCGGGGTAATTTGCCAATTTTCATAAAAAACTTCCTACAGAATCGAAGATTTCAAGTCAGGATTGGCAACAGTTTGTCTAGGCCTTTCACACAAGAAGAGGGTGTCCCTCAAGGTTCTGTTTTGAGTGTAACTCTGTTCCTAATAAAAATTAACAGTATAACTGACTGTCTCCCTCCCAGTGTGAAACACTCTCTGTATGTGGATGACTTTCAGATTTCCTGTCAGTCTAGTAACGTGGGTTTTATTGAGAGACAACTGCAAACCTCCTTAAATCGTATAGACAATTGGTCCAAGACCAATGGTTTCAGTTTTAACGTAGAGAAGACCTCGTGCATTCACTTTTGCCGAAGGCGTGGTTTGCACCTGGATCCTGAAATTCACTTAAATGGGGTTAAAATCCCAATGGTCAATGAAGCAAAATTTTTGGGTGTCGTGTTTGACCATAAATTGACGTTCTTACCACACTTGTGCAATTTGAAGAGTAGATGTTTAAAAGCTTTAAACCTGTTAAAGGTATTGTGCTGCTCATCCTGGGGCGCAGACAAATGTTCTATGCTCAGGATTTATAGGGCCTTTGTTCGCTCTAAGCTGGACTATGGATGCGTTGTGTATGGCTCTACACGAGAATCTACTCTTCGGATGCTGGATCCAATCCATCATCAAGCATTGCGTTTGTGCACTGGTGCATTTCGAACTTCTCCTGTACAAAGTTTGTATGTGGATGCTCATGAGCCTCCACTATCTCTTAGGAGAGAACAGTTGTCTCTTTTTTATTACATTAAACAGAGATCTCAAAATAAACTTTTAGCTGATTGTTCAGATAGTCAGCTGAGGAGATTATTTGCAGCTCGTTCAAGTAGTGTCCCTACATTTGACATAAGAATGGAGAATGTAAGCAGCACGATTGACCTGGACACAAGCAACATTTTGCAGGTCGAGGTCGATAATATATCACCTTGGTCAATTCCTGTGATAAACGTTGATTTAAGCTTAAAGCAGTTTCTAAAAGAAACCACCCCAGACTACGTTTATAGACAGCACTTCGCAGAAATTCAACATAGTGACAGGAATGTAATTCCTATATACACCGATGGATCTAAATCGGATGACCATGTTGGCTTAGCCTTTGTTTGCCAGGATGAAATTGTGGCAGAACAAATAGCACCGAATTCTTCCATTTTTACTGCGGAGTTGCAGGCTATTCATTTAGCCCTAAAGTATATAAATAGGAAAGGTCATCGTTGCTGCGTGATTTACACTGACTCAGTTAGTGCACTTCAGGCTTTGATCTCGTATGAACCTAGTTTTCACTCCATAGTGATTAAAATTCGTAAGCTGATTTGCCATCTTTTTGCAAAGAATTTCTCTATAAAATTTTGTTGGGTCCCAGGCCATGTAGGTATAAGAGGGAATGAAGAAGCTGACGCAGCTGCAAAGTCAGCAAGACCTTCTCAGCATACAATGTTTATTGAAGGAGGTGACTTGAAGCTAGTTGTTAAAAAACGACTAGAGGAGAGATGGCAAAATGTGTGGAACGCACAAGTTCACAACAAACTACACGAGATCAAACCTGTGATAGAAAATTGGACACAGAAGAAACCTTATGACAGGAGATCTGAGGTCATTCTTACTCGTTTCAGAATTGGACATACTCGACTGACTTATCAATATTTTTTGAAGGGTGATGACCAGCCTGTATGTCAGTATTGCAACTGTAATGTAAGTGTTAAGCACATACTGAGCAATTGCATCGCCTCTGAACGGATTCATAGGCAGCATTTTTGAAATGCAAGTTTTAAAGAGATTTTGGGCCAGAGGCCAAATGTTGATAAATTATTGAACTTTCTAAAAGTTAGAAATATTTATAAAGAAATTTAATTATTTATTTATTTATATCTATATACATGTTGTTGTTATACACAGTTTAACTGTTGTATATTTTTGTTATTGGTTTTTTGTTTTGTTCATTTCTATTGTTATTTATGTACATATATATACCATAAGTTGTGGCGCAGCTTGGCCTATGTGGCCCTTGTGCCAATAAACTTAAACCAACAACAAACCAACCAATTTCTTTTTTTTTTGATGGCTACATAAAAAGGCGCAGACCAGGGGTTGTTATTACCAGCATTTGAACAGAAGTTCCTCCAAGACTGTGTCCTTGCCTTATTAATAGCAGTTTTGTAGTTGTGGAAGAGAGTTATGGAGCTGGACTTGTGTTTCTGCGATTGGTCGGGGTTAGATTCCTTCCTTAAAGCTTTCTTAGTTTTTCTTAGATTTTTCCTTTGGTTATTCAGGTCATGGTTTTACCAGGGGGCTGAGTGCTTAACAGTCCTGATTATAGTAGCCTGGTAATAGGCCTTGTGAATGACGTTATGTAAGTCTGAGACTGGTAGGTCTAATTCTTTTGGGTCTTCAATGTCAGCAATGTTCTCTGGGTTCCAATATAGTTGAACCAGCTGGCGATAAAGATCCCAGTTTGTTCGCTGAGAAATACAGAATTGTGGGGTTGGAGTTGGTTGGCTGATGATAGTTTCAATATAATTATGGTCACTGGCAGAGTGGAGGTCAAGAGTATTACAAAGCACAGACTGACGTTGGAGTTTGACCGAACCTAAGCAGATATCGATTCAACTCTCATTATTAGTGGAGGAAAAGGTAGGCAGAGGACTTGTGTTTAGAGAGGTCAGCTGCAACTGTGTCATCAGCTCTTTAATGAGGTAGCCTCTGGGATCTTCCACAAAACTGTGCTAAGAGTGGGACTTGGTGTTAGTCTCCAGCCACAAGAATTGGATGGTCCTGGAGTTGATGAACAGTTGATGATAGTAGATCCAAGGGAGATGAAAGGTCTTTTGAGGGAGGGCAGTAAAAAGAGACGAGGATGTAAATAGAGCTGTCAATGTTGAGGCTAATAGTGGTGAAAAATTCATTACAATGCTGTGATAGAAGTTGGGCATCAAGGTTGTCATTTAAGAGGATGAAGCCTGTTTTTGGAGTGTTGAGGTTGTTTTGAAAACAGATGGTGCAGGAGCGACCAAACATAGCAATCTTGTTCTGGAAAGTATAGGGCTTTTGTATGATCAGAATGTCAGTATTTCTAGAGGAGGCTTGCTGGATGGCGTCAGATGCTGCGGCTTTGCGCTTCTGCAAGTTAATTTGTAGTAGCTTTAAGGTGTTTTTTCCATGATTAGATGCCATAGTTTGTCGTATGGTTTGTGACTTCATTCTGATGGTGATTGGACATTGAGGGTTTAAAGCATTGTGATCAGTAAGATATTTGTCATAGTCGGGAAGGTCTCTGTTAGCCGCCTTACAATTGGTGCAGCATGGAGGTTGTTCAAGTTTTTTGCATTCATTAAATCTGTGTCCCCTAGCACAGTGGCTGCATTTTTGATTATTAGGGCACTTGGTAGAAATATGGTTATAACTGCAGCAATGATAGCACCTGACAAGAGGTATATAGTCATTGACAAAAATATTGTCCCATTGCACTGCCACGTGCTTTTGTCTGACAAGAGTGTCTTTAAGTTTCGGAGTTGTAGACAGCGAGATATGTCTACAGTTTTGTTTTGCGTTGTTCCTGAACAGGACAGTGCTGACTCGAGTTGAGCCCAAAAATTCCTTCTTAGTGGTGTTTTTGCTATAGACATGTTTTAAAGGTGTTAGAGGGCTGTCTGCTTGGTTGCGGACTTTGTCCTGTAAGAAACGGAAAGAAGAGAAAGCTTGAGATGTGAAGTGTGAAATAAAGTTGGATAGGATAGTGTGGAAGGAAGGTATGAGATCCCAGAGTGCCTGCATCGCATTTATTAATACAAAACAAAATACAATTACATAAGCGTAAAAACAATGATTACATTATATGATTACAGAAAAACTAAGTACGTACGATAAAAATATTTACAATACAGACGATCACTGATCGCTGTTACATAGTATAAATTGTAACAATTAAAGCAAAATTGCTATACAGTTAATTAATACGAACAAGCTTAGGAAAAATAAAATTTTTACAAAATTAGTCGCTAGAGGAGATGTAATGGTTGAGGCCGTCTTCCTCGGGATCTTTGTTTGTGACGTCGAAGTCACTGTTTTCATTGTTGGCGGCTTGATCAGTGTTGTCATCACGTTCTTTTAGTTCCTCGGTTTTAATTATAAAGTCTGTAAAAGTTTTCCACAAGTCTTTGTCTTGGAAGATAATCGACGGATCTGGAGGCCACCTTGTATTCTTGAGTAGATAGTCTCTCATTAAACGAGCACGATGACAGTCATGTTTAGGGCAGTTGAAAGCGAAGTGAGTAGCATCACCAATTTCATTTTTTGAGCAGGGGCACGTGTCAGTTTCCCTGAACCGAAACCTACATAAGTATGCCGGAAAGTTCCCGTGGTTGAGTAGCACTTGTGATGAAAAAACACTATGTTCCGAATAAATTGCTCTGATCCTTGTGTTGATAGAAGGAATAAACTTAAAACAGTGCCTGCCAGTGTCGGCAGACCTCCATTCTCTCTGCCAAGCAGAATTAAGAAGAGTAGTTAATTGCTTTTTAAGTTCGTTTTGAGGGATGTCTTTGTAGGATGGATCTATGGATGTGTTGGCACCCAATTTTGCTAGTTTGTCTGCGAGTTTGTTTCCTACAAACCCACTGTGAGCTGGAACCCACACAAAATGTAAGTTATGAATTTCGCCCAGATCCTTAGCCGCTGTGAGAAGTCTATTCTTCAGAATAGTAGGACAGTTGTTATTATTTAGACAGTGGAGAGTAGTTCTATTGTTAGTAAAGATGTAAATGTTCCCTTTGTAGATGTCGATGATATTGCGGATATGTTGGATGGCTTTTAAGATTGCCCAAACTTCGGCTTGAGCATTTGTGCAATATGGAGCTAGCTTATTGTAGCATTGATATGTTTTTCGATTATTTCGGTTTTTGATAGTTAATCCAGAACCCGTGTCATTTTTATTTTTTGCACTGTCAGTGAAGATTTTCCATTTTGACTTACTGTTATTGTCTGATATGTTTTTCTATTGAATAGTGTAGTTTATATCTTCAGCCGGATGTTGCATATATTCATCTTTTTTGAGCCTCCTGTCAATCCCATAATTGCTACTATTTTTGTCGATTTGGATGTTGTTTTCAATCATATCTAGATTAAGTGCTTCTTTACTAAAAAGATGAGGTTTAATATGGTCACTTTTATTCGTGAAATACCAGTGCCAGATTATGTATTTTGCTTGAAGATGTATTGGGGAAGATTTGTCAATACCTGTAGAGCGTTAGAAGGAGCTGTGTTATAGGCCTTCTCGATTTTGATGGTGAATTTTCTTTGGATTGATGTCAATTTCCCTTTCATGTGGACATTGTTGAGCGCCTCAATTCACACTTGGACCGCATAAAGAAGGGCTGGCTTAATCGCTGCTTTGTAGATGTACTTGGAGTTTGTGTAATTTAGTCCCCAGGTTTTCGCTGTAATCCAGTTCAATAAATTTGCTTTTTTCTTCATTTCCTGACATGTATTGCGGATGTGGGCGTGCCAGTTGAGTTTGTCATCGAAAATTATTCCAAGATATTTAATTTCCTGTTGAATCTTAATTTTGTTTTTATCTATGAAAATCCTGGGCGGTCGCTGTAGTCTATTTCTTTTATTTTTCCTGGTACAAACCATACCTACTGTTTTTTTATAATTTATTGGAAGTCTATTATCCTGGCTCCAGTTGTATATTTGCTTCAAGGTGTCATTAGTAATTTTTTCCAGTTTATCAACATTTTGATGTGAGACGGTTAGAAGAAGATCATCAGCAAAGGCTTGTAGAGTTATAGTGTGGTCTTTCTTGATTGTGTTTAATAAATCATCAAAAACAAGATTCCAAAGGCCAGGGCCGCTTCGCAAACCCTGGGGACAGCCTCTGTTACTTTCTCTATTAATAGTAAAGCTATTTTCGATGTAGGTGATTTTCCTGTTTTTCAAATAATCTTTTCCCTTGATGTGGGTTCCTGTCCGTGGTGAGGGGACCTCCCAGAGATGGTTTAGAAACTCTTCTTTACCATCGCTGGGATCTGAACGCCCACCCACGTGTTTGCCGTGCGTGGTGTTCCGTATGCCGGAAAGGGGGATCCTGGTAGTTGAGGGGCAACATACCGTCCCCAACACACTGCTTTGGCCCCTGCTTCGGATAAACGGGAGGCTCAAATCAGGCTCCGTTTGAGTCAATCGGCTGGTCGTTGAGTCATTGTTGACCTCGGCTTGGAGTCAACCGATCGATGCAGACCGGGCAGACACGTCAGACAAGGTGTGCTCTTCTCGACTGCATTGTGAGGGTATAGCTCCTGGGAAACCCTGGTGCGACGGTCTATGGGAGTCTCCCATGTGACGGCACCCCCCTGTTGGGCCCCATGGTGGGTGGGGTCACTAGGAGCTGAATATAAATTCTTAAATATGGATACCAAAAACCAAAAACAAGCACAGACAAAAGAAAAGACCTCCAGCCAACCTGCTTACTTAATAGTGCATGCAACTGGAGAAAAACCCCTTGCTAAGTGTTCTCCTTTTTTGATTCAAAAGCTATTTGAATCAACCATTGGGCATTTAAAAAAAACGCAAAAATTGAGGTCAGGGGATCTACTAGTAGAAACAGCCTCTCCTCAACAAACAGTAAAGCTTTTGTCAATGAAGACTCTTGGAGACATGGCAATTTCGGTCACACCACACGTAAGTTTGAACTCCTCACGAGGTGTGATATCTGAGTTTGACTTAATGTCTGAAGACGAATCAGACATTCAGATCGGCCTCTCAGACCAAGGTGTCACTTCCGTTCGACGCATTTCGATCCGTCGAGACGGCAAGTTGATACCCACAAAACATTTAATTCTCACGTTCAACAAGCCTACATTGCCATCCTTTGTTACAGCCGGGTATCTGCGCTGTGCAGTTCGTCCGTATATTCCAAATCCGCTGCGTTGCTTTAAATGCCAGCGATTTGGACATTCCCAGACGTCTTGCCGAGGCAAAAGCTTATGTGCACAGTGTGGAACTGAAGGTCACGACAGTACTGAATGTAAAAGTACTCCACACTGTGTGAACTGCAAAGATGCCCATCCTTCCTACTCCCGGAAATGCCCTGCATGGCAAAGAGAAAAAGAAATTCAACGGATAAAAACTGAGAAAAACATATCATATCCAGAGGCTCGTCGCATGGTCACTCCAAGTGCACCTATGCAACAAAAGACATTTGCTGCCGTGTTGAAATCTACTACGACACGTGGGGTTCAAACAGATATTTCTGTATCCCCAAGCGAATCTCTTACATGCCATGCAAGATGCTTATTGATCCCATCTACACAATCAGAAGAAAAGGAGATCACAAAGACTAAAACCTCTGTAAGTAAATCAGGGGTAACAACCAGAAATGTGGGTTCTAAAAAAGCCAGTAAGAACCCACTTAACAAACAAAGAGTGAAAGCAGCCCTCTCTAAAGTTTCAAAAAAATCAGAAGCTCAATCTGTGAGTGAGTTTTCTGACATATCTGACGAAGAGCCTAATACGGAGGTTACGAAACCAAAGTCACCTCCAAAAGAGAGACCCCCTGTTAAATTAAAGAGGGATACCCTCGCAAAGAATGCTACCTCAAACACATAATGGATTATAAAATAATCCAATGGAACTGTCGTGGTTTCCGCAACAACTTCTCTGACGTTAAACACCTGACATACTCTACCTCATCTCTCTGCGTGGCACTCCAGGAAACACATCTAAAACCTGGAGAAAGAATTTCTTTAAAAGGATTCGATCTTTACCGTAAAGATGACGACAGCCACACCCGCGCCAGTGGAGGTGTGGCTGTACTGGTTTCAAACCGCATCCCGTCTTTACCGGTACAAATAACAACAGAACTGCAAGCTGTGGCAGTAAGAATTTCAATTGGCGTTAACTGTCACAGTTTGTTTGATATACTTGCCACCAGATGTCAGAGTCAATGACGATGAATTGGATGCCTTGGTTGAACAGCTGCCAACTCCATTCTTTCTACTTGGTGATTTCAATGGTCACAATCCAATGTGGGGCAGTCCCGACATCAATCGTCGTGGCAGGGCCATTGAGAGATTTATAGGCAATCACCAACTGTATATATTTAATACCGGAGAAGTGACATACTTCCATGCCCCAACAAGAACATTTACTGCCATTGATTTATCATTAGCTAGCCCAAACTTGTTTTCAGCATTTACATGGGGAGTTGGATCTAATCCACTCTGTAGTGACCACTTCCCAATATTTTTAAAATACCGAGGCAGAGAAAGCTGTGAAACAGCCCGTCCACCACGCTGGAAACTTGAAACAGCAGATTGGCCTGCATTTTCTTCTTTGGCTAAAATCACTGAGGAAATGGTCAATACTGCTGATATCAATGATGCAGTTGAAGCCGTCACATCGACTATTATTCAGGCAGCTGAAAAAACAATGGGGATAACATCAACCAGATATCCAAAGCATCCGAAACCATGGTGGAGTCAAAATTGCGAGGCAGCATTTAAAAAACAAAAGAAAGCATGGGGGATTTTCAGAAGATACCCCACTGCTAACAATTTGATTGCTTTTAAGAAAGCAAAGGCAAATGCCAGGAAAATAAGGAGGCAAAGCCAAAGGGATTCTTGGAGGAAGTATGTATCTAGCATAACATCTTCCACCAGCTCAAAAGCAGTCTGGGATAAAATCCATAAAATTAATGGGAAATATGCTTCTCATTCTCTGTCCATGTTGGAAAATAATGGCACAATAATCAGTGATATACGGGGTATTGCTGATCTGTTGGGTGAGACGTTTTCGGCTTCATCCAGCAATATTGTGTATACAAGGGATTTTCAGGTTTATAAAGCTCAAAGTGAAAAACAGTACTTAAACTTTTACTCCTCATCTAATGAGGAATATAATGTGCCATTCACCAGAATAGAATTACATAGAGCGATGTCTCGCTCGGGGAATACTGCTGTAGGCCCGGATAAAATCCACTACAGCATGATTAAAAATTTGTCAGACAATTTCCTTTGTAATCTTTTGAATCTGTTCAACAGAATATGGACAGAACATACCTTTCCTGACTCTTGGAGGCTATCTATCATCATTCCCATACCCAAGCCAGGTAAAGACTGCAAGAATCCCTCTAATTACAGACCAATCTCTCTTACGAGTTGTCTCTGTAAACTTTTTGAGAGAATGGTAAATGGACGTTTGATGTTCCTCTTAGAGGAAAAGGATTACTTTTCACCACATCAGAGTGGATTTCGTAGGAACAGAAGTACCACGGACAATTTAGTAAACCTTGAAGCATCCATACGCGAAGCGTTCGTTAGACGACAGCACTTAGTGTCTGTGTTTTTCGATATAGAGAAGGCTTATGATCGCTGCTGGCGATACGGAATACTTCGTGATCTGCACCAATTCGGATTGCGGGGTAATTTGCCAACTTTTATAAAAAACTTTTTACGGAATCGAAGATTCTAAGTCAGGATGGGCACAACTTTATCTAGGCTTTACACACAAGAAGAAGGTGTTCCTCAAGGTTCTATTTTGAGTGTGACTCTGTTTCTAATTAAAATTAACAGCATAGCTAAATGTCTTCCTCCCAGTGTGAAACACTCTCTGTATGTGGATGACTTTCAGATCTCCTGCCAGTCTAGTAATATGAGTTTTATTGAGAGACAACTGCAAACCTCCCTAAATCGCATAGACAATTGGTCCAAGACCAATGGTTTCAGCTTTAACGTAGAGAAGACGTCGTGCATTCACTTTTGCCGAAGGCGTGGTTTGCACCTGGACCCTGAAATTTACCTAAATGGGGTTAAAATCCCAATGGTCAACGAAGCAAAATTTTTGGGTGTCGTGTTTGACCATAAATTGACGTTCTTACCACACTTGCGCAATTTGAAGAGTAGATGTTTAAAATCTCTGAACCTTTTAAAGGTATTATGCTGCTCATTCTGGGGAGCAGACAAATGTTCAATGCTCAGAATATATAGAGCCCTTGTTCGCTCTAAGCTTGATTATGGATGCATTGTGTATGGCTCTGCGCGAGAATCTACTCTTCGGATGCTGGATCCAATCCACCATCAAGCATTGCGTTTGTGCACTGGTGCGTTTCGAACTTCTCCTGTCCAAAGTTTGTGCGTGGATGCTTATGAGCCCCCACTATCTCTCAGGCGAGAGCAGTTGTCTTTGTTTTATTATATTAAACAGAAATCTCTGGCTAAACCTTCAGTTTATTGTAGAGTATCAGATACTCAGCTGAAAAGATTATTTAGAGCTCGCCCAAGCTGTGTCCCTACATTTGACATAAGAATGGAGAATGTAAGCAGCACGATTGACCTGGACACAAGCAACATTTCACAGGCCGAGGTCGATAATATATCACCTTGGTCAACTCCTGTGATTAATGTTGACTTTAGCTTAAAGCAGTTTCCTAAGGAATCCACCCCGGACTACATCTATAGGCAGCACTTTGCAGAAATTCAACATCGCGACAGGAATTTAATTCCTATTTATACTGATGGATCGAAATCGGTTGATTACGTTGGCTCAGCCTTTGTCTGCCAGGATGAGATCGTGGCAGAACAAATTGCATCGAATTCTTCCATCTTTACTGCAGAGGTGCAGGCTATTTACCTAGCCTTAAAATATGTAATTAGGAAAGGTCATCGTCGCTGTGTTATTTACACTGACTCAGTTAGTGTACTTCAGGCTTTGATCTCACATGAACCTAGTTCTCACTCTATAGTGATTAAAATTTTCAAACTCTTTTGCCATCTTATTGCGAGTAATATTTTTGTAAAATTTTGTCGGGTCCCAGGCCATGTAGGTATAAAAGGGAATGAAGCAGCTGATGCAGCTGCAAAGTCGGCAAGTTTTCCTCAGCATACAATGTTTATTGAAGGAGGTGACTTGAAGCTGGTCGTTAAAAAACGACTAGCAGAGAGATGGCAAAATGTGTGGAACGAACAAGTCCACAATAAACTTTACGAGATCAAACCTATAATAGAAAATTGGACACACAAGAAACAGTATGATAGGAGATCTGAAGTCATTTTTACTCGTCTGAGAATTGGACATACTCGGCTTACTCATCAATATTTTTTGAAGGGTGATGACCAGCCAGTATGCCAGTATTGCATTTGTACTTTAAGTGTTAAACATATACTTTGCAACTGTGTTGCTTTTGACCAGAGTCGCAGACAGCATTTTGGAAATGCAACTTTGAGAGAGATTTTGGGCTAGAGGCCAAATCTTGATAAGATACTGAACTTTTTGAAAGTTATAAATATTAATAGAGATATTTAAGTTAACTAATATATTTATTTATTTATTTATTATATATTTATATTTGTGTTGTTCTGTTTGTTTGTGTTTTTGTGTTGTATTGACGCCTTGTGATATATATATTTAGCTTTGTTTAATTTTACCATTTGTCATGGCGCAGCATAGCCGGTATGGCTCTCGTGCCAAAAAAATAGAACTAACCAAGTATTCAAACAACTCTAGAGATGTGAAATAATTACTTATTATAATTACAAAATTTCCATGATGAAGGGATGATGATAACTTTGCAACAACACTTCCACCGAGACCAAATTGTTTTTTCTTACGATCATCATGTGTTTTTTCTTGGTAAATTATAAATTCATATATGTATCCTGACATATCAGCACGACACCAGAGTTTATAACCTCTCTTCACCGGTTTCATTGGATTGTATTGCTTGAGGGATGAACGGCCTTTGAATTTTACCATGCTTTTATCTATTCTCTGGAATTGATCTGGTAGTCGGAATTTTTTGAAGTTTTCATTAATTGTAGTGATCAGTGGGCGTATCTTATATAGTCTGTTTTTGTTATCTAGAGGAATGGATAAGTTATCATTTACATGTAAGTTTGATAAAATTTGTTTATATCTTTCTCTTGTCATTACTTCTCGTACAATGGGAACGCATAAATCTATATCACTACACCAATAGTGACGGGTTTGTGGTAAACGATGATAACCGAAAAGAAATTGCAGTCCTAGAAATCCATACATTTCTCGTTCTATAATTGTTTTAATATTTCTTTGTTTTTGTTGGCTATACAAATTGCTTATTGTACTTTTTCCTAAAACTGTCAGGAAAACATCTGTTGATTTGGCTTTATTTTCAAAAAATTGATTTACTGTTTCTTTCGTTAATGAAAAAGAAGGAACAGTACTTACATTTTTACATTTTCTAAAATTTCTTTTTATTGATGGATTAATAGCAAATTCTTCCTCATCAGAATCATCCTTGTCAGATTCTTCACTAAATAAAGCCGGAGCTATGCGAGTTTGTTGTGACATTTTATCACATTTATTCTCTGATTCATTATTACTACTGTCTTTAACAGGTGTATCAATATCTGATGGAAATTCTTCTAATAAAAGATTATCTATTTCTTCATCTATAAGTCTTTTATCCATATTATCTATTAAAACGTTAAACAAATTGATAAATCTATAAAAAATAATGTACAAAATACAAATTGCTAACATTTACAAAAAAATCTCCTTATGCCTGAAGGGACTTAGAAGTCCCAAACATATTTTGACCTTTTACACATTAAATATAATTAATCCCAAAAATATAATATACTGAAATCAAACTACACATATCTAAAATATATATAATAAAATACAAAGACAGGTACCTTTAAAATAATAAGTAAAATCAAACAAGAAAGCAAGCAATATCAGCTATTACCATTCAAACTACAGAATTTCTCTGAACAAAGTGAAACTTGTTTCTATAAAACTGAAACAAAGACACTTTCAAGGTTACTGCCCCCTACAGGAGAAAAAAGACACTTCATACAATAAGGACCTGTAAGTCCCAGTAGGCTATAATGCATACACAATAAAATAAAAAATTTCAAAGTTAGTGGGACTAAAAAGTCCCGTCAGGCAATAAAGGGTTAAAGTGTCGAGATATAGTCTGAAAGGACTTCCTTGACACTCATTTAATTCCCCGAAAAGAAATAAATTTTTAATGTTCTGAATTGTAATTTTTTTATAAATTTTTGTCAAACAGATTTTGAGAATTATTACGTATAAAATCGTTCTGTAAATAGAAAATATATTCTTACCTATTTACATTACTAATTTCTTTTAGTAACTGATCTGAAAAGGATGTTTTCTTCTTTGGATGAGGATGTGATGTGGACAGTGAAATTTCTTCTATAGAGTCCAAGCTCAAGTTACTTGCGCGCCGCCCTGGTGGCAAATATTTACATAACACATAGGAGTTCGCTAAAGAGTGCATATGCGTTATATCTGAGACATTTCGAAAACCGTACCTAGTTCAGTAAATCGCTTATTGTTTTTTAATTTAGCTTTTAGTTTTAGTTTAGCTTACTCAAAATTAAACACCCTTACACGTGTAAAGAGTTTTTAAAAAGTTGTTGATTTCGAGACAAATGAGATATTTGTAGAGTTTAAAAGTTTTAAACTTTATTTAACAGAAAATAGCATATATTATACACAAATCCAATTAGCTTTATATGTAACAAATATTCAATTTTCTTATTTATTTATCTATAATGATGTACTGTACAAAATATAATACTTAAAGTGGAAAAAAAATGAGACGTTCATTTATTCACTATTAGAGAAGATGCAAATGTTCTACTTTAATTATTATTTACCTGCAATTGTAAATAGTATTAAGTTTCAGTGTTTTCACAATAAAAAAAATTTCACTCATTTATAATTGGTGGCTGCAGATTTACTAATACTGCACAAACAAACATTATTTTATCTACATATGGAAGAAGTGAAATGGGTAATCTACAGTTCAATATTTCAAAAATTTTAATTCTACCAATGGTTTACTTAACGTGAATTCTTACACGAGCAATTTTGTATGTTTTGTCCATTTCATTAGCACTAAACTGATTTTGATTTGGTTTTGAAAAAGGAGGCATAATTAAAATAGAATTTTTATTTTCGACACCCAATTTAATTTGAGGAAACCCTCTATCAGCTATAACAATATCTCCCTCCTTCAGTTTTTGTAGAATATCACAATCATTTGTTATAAACGAATCTGTACTTCTTCCTCCATACCCACTAGAAAGAAAAGTTGTCCTGATGGGGCAATTCCAATTAAATATTTTACAGTATAAGCAGATTTATAGTAGGAATAAAACTGAATTTGATGTTGAACTGATGATAGCTTCTCAGTTTTAATTTCTGTACAATCGATGATTACTCTTGTTTCGGGATAATTTTCTTTAAATGATTGAGGTAATGTAGCCTTAATAGATAATTTTGTTGGCCAAATAATCCAATCTTGTGTTGCAACAAAAATAATTTCTAAAATTTGTAAAAACTATGTTTTAATGGTGGTTCTATGAATTCCAAACAATGCACCTAATGCTGAATAGCACAAACCCAACTTTAACTTCATTAGAAAAATTAGTAACTTATTTTCCCAAGACAATTCATAAATTCTAACAGGACTGTTTGGAAGCATGTCTAAAAGTAAATTGAAAACATCGAATTCTATCTGATATTAGATCTTTTAAAGATTGATCATCATGAAAATTTGCTACACCACTAAAATGACATGACCTATGATTTTCTCCACATTCTTTTGAAATCATTTTAATATGGGAAACTTGAGTTTCAGAAACATTGTTACTAGTCATGCAAATAAAAAATTTTTAAGTCTCCAAACCGTTCATTTGTAACCTCTGTTTGAGTTCCAAAATCACGTTTTTGTTTTCGTTTTTGTTTAGGGTCTAAAAAATTGTTTTCAATTGCTACATCAAAGGTGTCTTCCTGCTTCTTCAAATAAAATATTCCTTTTGTTCATTAGGTGTTTATATCTCTTCATTGACTGTTCATGTCGACAATTTCTTCATTGTTTCTTTTTTCAGGATAGATTGTTGTATTATAATTTGGACATCTTGGATCTTCACTTTTTTCCTCATCTATAAAATGCATACTGCATATCCGTGCTGATTTAGAGGGTAGCCGCTGTGATCCGTTTTTACTAAATTTACAAGGATATTTTTATAAAATTATTCGTGTCAATTTTTTAAAAATTAACAATAAATTTTGTATTTCTTCCTTTTGTGTTTCAGCAAAATTTATCCAAATTCGGCGCTTCTGTTTAAGGTGTAGACCTGCCAGAAAACAATAAAATGAAACTTTCGGCGTTACATTTTGCGTGTTTGCTAGTGTATTAGAATGTCCAAACACAACAATTTACATTTGATTTACTCATTTTTAATATTATAACTCAAATACAAATTAAAACACAATAAGCGATTTACTGAACTAGGTACGGTTTTCAAAATGCCTCAGATATAATGCATATACATTTTTTAGCGAACTCCTATATGTTATGTAAATATTTGCCACCAGTGCGGCGCGTGAGTAACTTGCGCTCGGACTCTATATTTACATCACAACCCATAGCGATATTTTCTAAAATCTAAAGTATTTGTTGAGATTTAAAAATAGAACAATAAAAAATAATTTTAAAAATTACAAAAATAATACATACTTCTGATGCAGTTGGTTCCATATTTTCATTTATTTCAGTTTCTGAAATATTTGGATGTGTTCTGGAAAATAAGTGTAATAATACTATTGTATGAAATGTTCTACTTGTACCTTAAATAAATTTTATTTTATTAGTAGTTTTCTATCATTATTTTAAAATATTAATGTAAAGATTCTTACTCTCTAGCTTCTACCACATCAGCTAAAAACTGTAATTGTGAATAGAAGATCCATTTCGGCTTTTTGGCTTATAAGCCACTTCCACTCCTCGGCAAGCTGTTGTGGATAGCCTGGAACTGATCACACAGATTTTTTTATAACTTCTTGCATCTGGTTACTGCAAATATAAAAACTAATTTATTAACAACTACTGTATAATTTAACTCATAAATAATCAATTTTATATTTTGACATTAATTACAAGAGCTTTTAGTTATATTGCACGTGTCTGGAGACAAAGAAAAGCACGGTAAATCCGACAACGCGATATAACGAAGTAAAAAAAATTCTGAGCATATATTAAGCAGATTATACACGCTACGGAATCTTTATTATTTATTTTTTATGTCAAGTGTTTCTGGTATAAAATAAGCTTATTACGCTACTAAACAGAAACTTACCGTCTAATTGAGTGTCTTCAGCTATTTGATTCCATTTTGCATGTAAAATGTTTCGATTCCTGTGATCAGGAAGTCGTTTATCCCATACTTCTGGATGTAAATAAACGTTATTTATTAATTTTTCTTTTATGGCTGGTCCACCGTCTTGTTCACTGGAAGAAGCCATTTTATACTCCTTTATGAAGGCGCATGCGCACCATTCAGCGAGAACTAGCGAGACGCGAGAAATATCAAACCAAGTCAGATATGTGCGAGAACCAGAAATTCGCTCTCGCCAGCGAGATTTCTCGCTTCTCGCTTGTGCATGGTTCTCCTTTGCGAAAACTATATCGCTCGCAACCTCTCACTCGCTATTAAATTTGCGTCTGCATAGTGGCACCCTAACGTGAGGAATCACGCTTTATATACTCTGTGGTTTCAAATTGTATACTATATATATTTTAAGTAAACTGTATATATATATGTATGTTACAGTAAAAACCCGTTTTTAGTTAGGATGCGTTTTAATTAGTTGAAACTAGTTTATACTGGATGTCTTTGTTAAAACTGGTTTTGACTAGTTAAAACTAGAATTTACTTCTAGTCAAAAATGAATTTGAGTTAAAACTAGTTTTAAGTAGACAAAACGGGTTTTAACAAAGACATCCAGTATAAATTGGTTTCAACTAGTTAAAACGCGTTTTTACTAAAAACGGGTTTTGACTGTAACATACATACTTTTCGGAATTATTATATAGATTCTGTATAGTACAATGATTGGAAGAAAGATAACATTATTGTTTCCAGTTTGAGTGTTGATGACAAAGAAATAGTTAATAATGCTAATGGTTATATTGAATTATTGAAAAGACAAAACAGATAGTCTATTTCTTTTATTTACAAGAAAGGTATGATCTACAGTACATGGGCAAAACTATACTAAATTTGAGAGCATATAACGAAAAATTGCAGTTTGGTATTGTGATGATGTCACAATAAATAATTTCTCTTTTATTTATTCGTTCCAAGATTTGAACAAAGCATTGGAAACAGTTATTTTATTTCAGTACGTATTAATTTAACAAGAATATTGGAAAACAGCTTAAAATATTTGTGAATATTTATGAAATTCATCCTGTTTAAATTGTCAGAACAAATGATATCAAATTGAGAAGCACATTACGAAAATAAATAAAATATAATGATTAGTATACGAGTAATCATGTAAATTACCAACCATATTCTTTGCTTTTATATACTTCAAGACTAGAATAAGCTAACGTACCAAAAATTAAGATGTAACACTTATAAAAGGCTTTTAATTTATTTCAGGGTAGATTAGGATATTCAGAACCAATAATAATGTTTTTAAAAGTGGAAAGTTTCAGCACACAACAAAGTGTTTAATTTCTGTTTTTTTTTCCGATATTATTTTATGAAACAATGAAATTCACTGATTTCAGCGGTTTTCTTCATTTTTGGACTAGTATAAGTAATACTTTTATATATAATAGTAAATACATATGATTTTTCAAATTTTTTACATTCTTAGTTTGTAATTTAAAAATTCTTATTAATATCAATTGATTTTTGAGTAAATAAACACTAGGTCAACATAATATACGTTATGTTTATCTTTTTCTACGTTATATTTAACACAATAATAAATATTTTTATGTTTTAGAGATTCATAAATTAGAAAAAACAGTAAAATTTTTTGTGATATTTTTACATGTAACGAAATACGTCAGTGATTACGTATGAAGTGAAAAGTGACTGACTATTTGTACATCAATGAGAGTTTTTGATCTTTTATGGTCTATTTCATTGCCCTCATTTGCCTACATGGTTTTTATTATTACGTTCTGAAATAAAATTTTGCCATAACTGAAAAAATTACCAAGTATCTTTAAAGAAGTTGACAAAATATAAGCAATCAAAAATTACGAACATTGCCAAAAAAGCTGTATTTTATTTTTCTTTCATCTATCACCCAGCAATGCAGACGTCACCAGAGAAGAACTGATGGGTCTAGATAACTCAAATTTTATAACGAATCCTTTATCATTACCTGGCAAATCCTCTGGGTTCGATAGGTAGAATTTCAAAAAGGTTTCCTATACAAATTCTATATTTTGCTTTAAAGCAGAATTTAGAAACTAGTAAAACAGTTGAAAATCTTGTATGTACTGCTTTTTAATGCCAATATCGGATGTTTCCAAAACAAAATCTCATTAAAAAAAATTTTAAGCGTTTTCTAAATTGAAATGATTTTTACTTGGATTTTTTACAGATTTTTGTTTGAATTTCAATATTTTTTAAACATCATATATTTTTCGAAGTTTAATATTTTAAAATTATTTTTATAAAATAGGAAAAGTACACAAATTTATATCCTCGATCATTAAATTGATAAAAGTCATGCCTTTACCACTAGAAAAACTTTAAATGATTTTGAATAGGAAAATAAATTAATTGGTTGATGCATCAGCAATGAGTTAACTATATTTGTTAATCTTCTCATAAACAAAGACTGGAATAAAAATTTAGATTTGTTCATCAGAAGAAAGAGTAGCTTGCTGCAATTTTCATTATTCGCTCATGTATAATTTTAACTGACGTCCATCTTCCCGTTTGACTATGCTTCCTTAATCTCTAGAACGGAGTTACATACGTGATAGTAAAGACCAGATATTAAAAGCAGGAGGCTTCCATTACGTGTATACGAACTTTTCGTTTATACCGAAAGTAACGTTATTTCAATTCAAAATTTTCTTTTGGATGGAGATAGATGACTGGCATGATATTGTTGTTAACAGAAAAAGCATGACATACGTGGGCATGACACTGCTAAAATTGAATGCATTGTGATAAAAAAAATTACAGACTGGCGTTGAGGAAATGTATACAATAAATATTTGATAGTTTTATTTTTTAACTTTTATCCACACGCAAGGTATTTGTATTTCATTATAGTGGGCATCTAACAGTTTAGATTTATATTTTGCAGTGATAGTTTATTTTAAATAGAATATTTGCGATCAATTTTTATAGCTTACACATATTCTTTTTACCAATTTTATAATGTTTTATGAGTATTTTTATCACATTCCACTTTTTGTACTTCACAACCATTGGTTTTATATATATTTTTTCATTTTATTTCACAATTAATGTTTAATAAGCATTTTTTATGTTCTTTTCTCTTCGATTTTATTCAGATATTGTAATATACCTAACAATTTATTTGTCGCCTGTTTAAATATAACACCTTTATTTCGTACTGATCATGTATTATTATGTTCATTGCAAAACAGTATTCCCCTTGATGTGGGTTCCTGTCCTGTAGTGAAGGGACCACCCAGAGATGGTTTAGTATCTCTTCTTTACCATCCCTGGGATCTAAACGCCCACCCACGTGTTTGCCGTGCGTGGTGGCCCGTATGCCGGAAAGGGGGATCCTGGTAGTTGAGGGGCAACATACCGTCCCCAACACACTGCTTTGGCCCCTGCTTCGGATAAACGGGAGGCTCAAATCAGGCTCCGTTTGAGTCAATCGGCTGGTCGTTGAGTCATTGTTAACCTCGGCTTGGAGTCAACCGATCGATGCAGACCGGGCAGACACGTCAGACAAGGTGTGCTCTTCTGACTGCATTGTGAGGGTATAGCTCCTGGAAAACCCTGGTGCGACGGTCTATGGAGAGTCTCCCATGTGACGGCATCCCCCTGTTGGGCCCCATGGTGGGTGGGGTCACTAGGAGCTGAATGTAAATTCTTAAATATGGATTTTAAAACAACAAAACAAGCGACCAAAGACCAGAACTCCAGCCAACCTGCTTACTTAATAGTGCATGCAACTGGAGAAAAACCTCTATCTAAAGCATCGCCATTCTTGATTCAAAAATTGTTTGAATCGACCATAGGACAGTTGAAAAAAATACAAAAATTAAGATCGGGAGATTTACTGGTGGAAACAGCTTCTCCACAACAATCGGCAAAACTTCTGCAAACAAAGACTCTGGGAGAAATGGAAGTCACTGTCACACCACACGGAAGCCTAAACTCATCACGTGGTGTGATATCTGAAGATGAATCAGACATTCAGATCGGTCTTTCAGACCAAGGCGTCACTGCTGTCCGACGCATCTCCATTCGTCGGGATGGCAAGTTTATTCCTACGAAACATCTTATTTTGACATTTAATAAATCGACTTTGCTATCTGTTATTACAGCAGGGTATCTACGCTGTCCAGTTCGCCCGTATGTTCCAAATTTGCTGCGTTGCTTTAAATGCCAGCGATTTGGACATTCACAAACATCTTGCCGAGGGAAAAGCGTATGCGCACAGTGTTGGACTGAAGGTCATGAGAGTACTGAATGTAATAGTACCCCATGCTGTGTGAACTGCAAGGATACCCATCCTGCCTACTCTTGAAAATGTCCTGCATGGCAGAGAGAGAAAGAGATCCAGCGACTGAAAACCATCAACAATTTACTATACCCAGAGGCTCGCCGAATGGTCACTTCAAGTGCACCACTGAAACAAAAGACAGTAGATTTCAACACGGCAGCAAATAACACATGTGGGGTTCAAACAGAGATTTCTGTCTCCCCAAGTGAATCTCTTACACGCGATGCGAAATGTTTAATACTTCCATCTATGAAAACACCAGAACAGGCGAGTACAAAAGCAAAAACACCTCTACCAAAAACTGGGATAACAACTAGGAATGAGGGTTCGAAAAAAGCGAGTAAGAACCCACTAAACAAACAGAGTAAAAGCAGCACTCTCCAAATTCAAAAAATCGGAGGCTCAGTCGATGAGTGAATTCTCTGATATCTCTGACGAAGAGAATAAACTGGAGGTGACCCAAACAACATCGCTTCTAAAAGGAAAATCATCAGTAAAATTGAAGAGGGACACTTTTGCAAAGAATGCTGTGTCAAACACATAATGGGTTATAAAATAATTCAGTGGAACTGTCGTGGTTTCTGCAACAACTTCTCTGACGTTAAACACCTGACATTATCTACCACATTTCTCTGCGTGGCACTCCAGGAAACACATTTAAAACCTGGAGAAAAAATATCTTTAAAAGGATTTGGACTCTACAGCAAGGATGATGATAGCCACAATTGCACCAGTGTAGGTGTGGCTATACTGGTTTCAAACTGCATCCCGTCCTTACCCTACAGCTGTGGCAGTCAGAATTTCTATTGGAGTAACTGTCAGTTTGTTCTATATACTTGCCAGCAGATGTCAGAGTCGATGAAGACGAATTGGATGCCTTGGTTGAACAACTGCCGACTCCATTCCTTTTACTCGGTGATTTCAATGGCCACAATCCAATGTGGGGCAGTCCCGACATCAATCGTCGTGGCAGGGTCATTGAGAGATTTATAGGCAATCACCAACTGTATTTATTTAATACTGGAGAAGTGACATACTTCCATGCCCCAACAAGAACATTCACTGCCATTGACCTATCATTAGCAACCCCGAATCTGTTTTCAGCGTTTACATGGGAGGTTGGATCTAATCCACTCTCTAGTGACCACTTTCCAATATTTTTAAAATACCGAGGCAGAGAAAGCTGTGAAACAGCCCATCCACCACGCTGGAAATTTGAAACGGCAGATTGGCCTGCATATTCCTCTTTGGCTGACATCACTGAGGAAATGGTCAATACTGCTGATATCAATGACGCAGTTGAATTTGTCACTTCCAGTATTATTGAGGCAGCCGAAAAAACAATGGGGATAACATCAACCAGATATCCAAAACATCCGAAACCATGGTGGGATCAGAATTGCGAGGCAGCATTTAAAAAGCAAAAGAAAGCATGTGGGATTTCAGAAGATACCCCACTGCTCACAGTTTGGTTGCTTTTAAAAAAGCAAAGGCAAATGTCAGAAGAATCAGAAGGCAAAGCCAAAGGGATTCTTGGAGGAAGTATCTAGCATAACATCTTCCACCAACTCAAGGGCAGTCTGGGATAAAATCCATAAAATAAATGGGAAATATGCTTGTCACTCTCTGTTCATGCTGGAAAATAATGGCACAATAATCAGCGACATACAGGGTATTGCTGATTTGATGGGTGAAACGTTTTTTTCTTCATCTACCAATATAATGTATACAAAGAACTTTCAAGCTTATAAAGCCCAAACAGAAAAACAAAATTTAAATTTTCATTTTTTATCTCATGAGGAATACAATGTGCTATTCACCAGAATCAAATTACAAACAGCGATCTCTCGCTCAGGGAATACTGCTGTAGGGTCGGATAAAATTCACTATAGCATGATTAAAAATCTGTCAAACAATTTTTTTGGTAATCTTCTGAATCTGTTTAACAGAGTATGGACAGAACATATTTTTTCTGACTCTTGGAGGCTATCAATCATTATTCCCATTCCCAAGCCAGGAAAAGACTGGTCTGTAATTAGAGGAATTCTTACAATCTCTTTGATGAGTTGTCTCTGCAAACTTTTTGAGACAATGGTAAACAGACGCCTGATGTTTCTCCTAATGGAAAAGAACTACTTTTCACCACATCAGAGGTGATATTGTTGGAACAGAAGTATTACAGACAATTTAGTAAACCTTGAAACATCTATACGCGAAGCGTTTATTAGACGACAGCACTTAGTGTCTGTGTTTTTCGATATAGAGAAGGCTTATGATCGCTGCTGGCGATATGGAATACTCCGTGATCTGCACAAATTCGGATTGCGGGATAATTTGCCAATTTTTATAAAAAAACTTCTTGCAGAATCGAAGATTCCAAGTTAGGATTGGCAACACTTTATCTAGGCTTTACACACAAGAAGAAGGTGTTCCTCAAGGTTGTATTTTGAGTGTGACTCTGTTCCTAATCAAAATTAATAGCATAGCTAAGTGTCTTTTTTCCAGTGTGAAACACTCCTTGTATGTGGATGACTTTCAGATCTCCTGTCAGTCTACTAACATGAGTTTTATTGAGAGACAACTGCAAACCTCTCTAAATCGGATAGACAATTGGTCCAAGATCAATGGTTTTACTTTTAACGTAGAGAAGACGTCGTGCATTCACTTTTGCCGAAGGCGTGGTTTGCACCTGGACCCTGAAATTTACCTAAATGGGGTTAAAATTCCAATGGTAAACGAAGCAATATTTATGGGTGTCGTGTTCGACCATAAATTGACGTTTTTGCCACACTAGCGCAATTTGAAGAGTAGATGTTTAAAATCTGTGAACCTTTTAAAGGTATTATGCTGCTCATTCTGGGGAGCAGACAAATGTTCAATGCTTAGAATATATAGAGCCCTTGTTCGCTCTAAGCTTGATTATGGATGTATCGTGTATGGCTCTGCGCGAGAATCTACTCTTCGGATGCTGGATCCAATCCACTATCAAGCATTGCGTTTGTG
Source organism: Centruroides vittatus (assembly GCF_030686945.1). NCBI lineage: Eukaryota > Metazoa > Arthropoda > Arachnida > Scorpiones > Buthidae > Centruroides > Centruroides vittatus. The sequence continues at coordinate 206,581 of NW_027121884.1, read as the reverse complement.
CACTGGTGCGTTTCGAACTTCTCCTTTCCAAAGTTTGTACGTAGATGCTTATGAGCCTCTACTATCTCTCAGGAGAGAGCAGTTGTTTTTGTTCTATTATATTAAACAGAAATCTCTGGCTAAACCTTCAGTTTATTGTAGAGTATCAGATACTCAGCTGAAAAGATTATTTACAGCTTGCCCAAGTTGTGTCTCTACATTTGACATTAGAATGGAAAATGTAAGCAGCACGATTGATTTGGACGCAAGCAACATTTCACAGGCCGAGGTCGATAATATATCACCTTGGTCAACTCCTGTGATTAATGTTGACTTTAGCTTAAAGCAATTTCCTAAAGAATCCACTCCGGACTACGTCTATAGGCAGCACTTTGCAGAAATTCAACACCACGACAGGAATTTAATTTTATTTATACTGATGGATCAAAATCGGTTGATTACGTTGGCTCAGCTTTTGTCTGCCAGGATGAGATCGTGGCAGAACAAATTGCATTGAATTCTTCCATCTTTACTGCAGAGTTGCAGGCTATTTACTAGCCTTAAAATATATAATTAGGAAAGGTCATCGTCGCTGTGTTATTTACACTGACTCAGTTAGTGTACTTCAGGCTTTGATCTCACATGAACCTAGTTTTCACTCTATAGTGATTAAAATTTTCAATCTGTTTTGCCATCTTATTGCGAGTAATATTTTTGTAAAATTCTGTTGGGTCCCAGGCCATGTAGGTATAAAAGGGAATGAAACAGCTGACTCAGCTGCAAAGTCAGCAAGTCCTTCTCAGCATAGAATGTTTATGGAAGGAGGTGATTTGAAGCTAGTCGTTAAAAAACGAGTAGCAGAGAGATGGCAAAATGTGTGGAACGAACAAGTCCACAATAAACTTTACGAGATCAAACCTATAATAGAAAATTGGACACACAACAAACAGTATGATAGGATTTCTGAAGTCATTTTTACTTGTCTAAGGATTGGACATACTCGGCTTACTCATCAATATTGTTTGAAGGGTGATGACCAGCCAGTATGCCAGTATTGCAACTGTACTTTAAGTGTTAAACACATACTTTGCAACTGTGTTGCTTTTGATCGGAGTCGCAGACAGTTTTTCGGAAATGCAAATCTGAGAGAGATTTTGGGCCAGAGGCCAAATCTTTATAAGATACTGAACTTTTTGAAAGTTATAAATATTAATAGAGAGATTTAAGTTAAATAAATAAATTAATTAATTTATTAGTTATTATATATTTATATTTGTGTTGTTCTGTTTGTTTGCACTTGTTTGTGTTTTTGTGTTGTATTGACGTTTTGTGATATATATATTTAGCTTTGTTTTATTTTACCATTTGTCATGGCGCAGCATAGCCTGTATGGCTCTTGTGCCAAAAAACTAGAACTAACTAACTAACTAACTAACTAACTAATTGCAAAACAGTATTGAAAGTAGCTTTCGATGCAAAAGGTATTTAATTTTAACAAAATTAAGCATACGTAAATTTGCATGATGATGAGAACGTTATTCTTGAATTTTTAGTATGTTTTATCATGATGTTTAGAATAAGACAATTCTAATGTAATATAATTAAATTTTTGTATTATAATTTGTTAAATAAATAAATAACACGAATTAAATTTGCAGGAAATTACATTTTATTTAATTCACATTAAGAAAAGAAAATTTCAATTGACATTTCACTTTTATTTTCGGGAATCCTAAAATAAAAAAGGAAGTATAAACGTTTGAATTATATAACTGTATAGATATAAAGAACTTTGAATTGAATTATGTAAATCTGTTTTAAGTTTAATGAAATACTGTAATTTTACATTAATAATTTAATTTTATTTATCATAAATTTTAAAAACTACGCATCAGTTATTCATTTAAGAATTACATGAAATGATTAACATGGTACGTTAAATATAAATTATCTTTATCCGAAAAATTTTTTTACCATGGTATTATTTTTTGGTTTTATTACTTGGGGGTCTGTAAACTGTAATAATTCATCATAATTATGTTAATTTTACGTTTTTTTTTATGTTTTCAAAAATATTATTCAGAATAGTTCAAAAGTTGTTAAATATATATTTATAGTAAATCTTTTATTACCTGATAAAAAGATACAGATGTCAATGAGAAAAAAATTTGAATTAATCTTGGAAAAAGTACAAAAATTTTAAAAATATATTTCTACTGTTGTCTATAAATAGAAATTAATTGCAAATATGAAAAAAAAATCTGTAATGAGAACCTTAGCAAAATACTCAGGAAGTTTGCTTTCTGAATTGTTTAAACCAAAAAAATTGAAGTGCGATTATCAAATGTATTTTATGTATTGACAAAACGTTTAATTTAAAAGAAATAAAAGAAAAGTTATTAAAATAACAAAATACCTAACAGTGGGCTAGTAAATATCATTCTATAAATGCTATTACATAAAAAATTTAATTTGTATTTTTAGTCAATGACTTGTAAACAGATATTTGGCATGACAATCCTATCGTAATCCGATGACATTCCTGCACATGAAAATAACATTTCCCGAAAAACGTAGTACCCAAAATCACTAGCATGGCACTTAAGATTATCCATTCTTCTGTTCATAATTGTTTGCAATTTTGATTGTGATGATACCTAAATTCGCATGAAAGGTTGTAATGAAAACAAGATGCAAATACGAAGAACCTGAAGGACCCGTCAATGATTAAATGCAGTTTGCGAATAGACACTGTTAATCGCATTCTGGTTTTACATTTTCAGAATAGAATTATATTCATCATTCTCTCCTAATTTCTCATGTACTGATAAATGATGTGAGTATGCTGCAAATAAAACCCTACATACTGTAAATTTCAAAACCAATAATAACGAGTATGAATACCTTTGTTTTATCAAAATATTTAACACATGTCGTGAAATATCACAATATGATATTTGATTACATTTAGCTTCCATTTTTCTACATATAATTAAATAGAGAGTAATCTGATAATACGATCACTATGTAATTGTCTGCTTATTCTAATTAGATCTGTTTCTCATACATATTATTAACTATAAAGACTTTAATACATTCAAAGTATTATAAACATTTTAAGGTAGAAAAGCACATGGTGTAGTAGAGCATCGTTTATCCGAAAACCGGTCAACCGAAACCTTTTCAGTCGGACTTTGTCGTGCTAAATCGAACGTTTTTGATACCAGATTATCTTCTAAAGTATAATTTTTTTGTTCTTATATTTTTCAATATATTTATTTTGTTTGTACAAAATAAAGAAATAATTTTTAACATCACATAACCTCGATTATTATTATATAAATTTTTGTTAGGCTTAAAATCGAGGAAAATACAACACGAAGCGACACGCAACGGAGAAAAATTTAAACATCGGATAGGTTAATATATTTTTTGCACACAATCGGTTATCCGAAAAAATCAGTTATCCGAACAACCCCAGACCCCAATTGATTCGGATTAATGACACTCTACTGTAGTTAAAATTCGATAATTATCGACGAGTACTTTTTAAAAACTGAGTAAGTCTTAACAAGACTTCAGTATTTGACAATTTACTACCAAAAAAGCGAAAATATCTGTCTAATTTTTTAACTTTTTGCACTGTATTAGACCCAATTTAACTAGAAACCAGTAAATCAAATATGATATTGATAGTTCACTTGTATCCACTAGTAAGTAACATTACTCCTTGTACATTGTTCTATTTCTTTTTAAAGCAAGGAAAGTTATTCATATTAGTATACTAAGGAACAGTCAAACAGTCGTTACGACCGATGTCTACATTTGATAATGCTATCATAATTTGAAGTTTAGACTATTCACAAAAACATAACATTTTCGACTCTATCTTTTAATCCATTAACACAACCACAGAAGTAACACTAACAATGGTTTTAAAGAATAAACTTCTGTGGTTGTGTTAAAAGGATTAATTCTTCGATCAGTTTATTTCTTATATACAAAGCATTCCTGTTGAAATAAACAAAGACATAAATATTGGTGTTTTCTGTAATACGTTGAGCGATGAGTATTTTTATATAAGTATACAATTTGACTTCTTTTGTTTTTATTTGTAAAGACATCTACCAAGCATTTGTTTCATAGTAAACATACGAGCTTACGAAATGAAAATTTCGAAAGCTTGTAAGTGTTATTGGCAATAATTAATGATATAAAAGTATTATGTTTATGGTGTAAAGCGAAACATGTATTAATGCTAGCGCATGATGGAAATGAGTTTTGTGGGAAAAAATCTATTGACAAAAATCAGTAGATATTAAACGTCTCTTACAATAAAATGCAGTTTTTTGTGCAAAATATTTTGTAAAGTACCAAAAAAGAAAATATGAATGCAAAGGAAAACAAACACGTAACTCATTACTATTAAGCTGTTTAAAATCATTGAACAAAAATAAGTATTATGTTCTGTGTTTCTCATGGAAACAAAAACATAATAAAAACAGTAAACACGTTCGTAAATAACTATCCGAAATAAATATTAAATTTACTTAATTTCATAATAAAAATTCATTTGTAACTTGCCCAATTAAATTGCTAAATAATCAATATTATAATATTTCAGTATATATTTTAAAAGTCAAGTTTACAGTGTACAGTGTACGATTCTCTAATTAACACTTAATTTTAAACACATTTAAATTTATAAACATAGTTAAATTAGTTCGAACATAAACTTACTTAAATGAATATATTAGTTTCTATTTTATCGATAATTAATTAAATAATGTTAAATTTCAAATATGCTTATTAGAGCTGATAACATATTTCAATCTGTTTAACAATAAAAACAAATCTCATTATCTAATGATAAACGTTTAATTATAGTTATATTACAAAAACAAATTAGAAATGCTGTAAAATGTGTGAATTGTTATTTAAAACTTGTATAGAATCAGTTGTATAACACATGTATAAATAATAAGATGAAATGTCTAAAAACAAAATTGTAAAATTAATTTTTGATAAATATGCTAAAAGTTAAGTATAACATTTTCCTAGTTATTCAGAAAAAATCAGTTTTAGTATTACTTTAAGCTGAATATGTGTAATAATTTTCCCTTTTTTTTAGAATTTTTGATCAATTTTAATTAAACTGTGCCATTTTCCATTGATTGACGATAAAATATCCAGAAATGTAATGTGAATCAATTTAATTATAAAAATAGCAATCCACATAATTCGTTGTGTATATACAGAGGTATCATCTAAAGATGTTTGGACTCAGCTCTGTGATGCAACTGAGCACGCACGTTTAACGAGATTTCGGTATAAAATGAACACAGCATTGCGTGTATATTACAAAAATTATGCGCCAAAAACGAACAAGAGCAAAGCGATTGATATCAATTTCTTCGTTCTTAGATCGCCTTTCCGTGTAGTCAATTGCATACAACGCTCTTTCTGTGCCTAAGAATTACAGAAATCGATACTTTCTTTCCAGCTTCACCTCAATTCTATTTGTTTCATGATTTTCAGCTTAATGTATTTATGATTTCAACAACTCAAATCTTCAGTTTATAAGTAATAACCTTTTCTAACAATGCCTACACTGTGACAGAAAATTTTCTGTCACTTCTGTCAATCTACCGTTCTTATTATTAATCCACAATGAAGAAAAACAGCAAGTGAGAATATGGTAAATATTGTCTGATATATGAACAGGTCAACTACATACAAATATCATTCCGAACAGTGACCTCAATGACTTCTGTTTTATTATTAAAATCATTTACCAAGCATCTGTTTCATAATACACATACAAACTTTCGAAATTTTTATTTCGTAAGTGTTATTGGCATTAATTAATTAATAATATAAAAGTATTACATTAACGGTATAAACAGAAACTTGTATTTATGCTAGTGCATGATGTTATAAGCTTTGAAGTTTAAATCTATTGACTAGAAATAGTAGATATTAAAAGTTAACTGCAATTTTCTGTGCAAAATATTTTGTAAAGTACCCAAAAAAGAAAATACGAAAACAGTTCAAAATAAAACAAGTAACTCATTACAATTATAATGCGTAAAACATTAAACGAAAATAGGTATTATGCTTTGTATTTCTCATCAAAACAAAATACATATTTACGAACGTGTTTACTGTTTTTTAATCATTGGATTCAAAGTAAACATTAAATTTACATACAAATGAATTTTTATTACGAAATTAACTTACCCTATTAAACTGCTAAATCAATATTATAATATGTCATGAATAACAAAGTCCAAAGGATACATTTGTTATTAAATCAAATTTTTGACCATACAGATAAATTTGGGTCAGTACCAAATAATCCAACTAGACACAGATGGTTAACAAGTTAAAAACTGACGAAATGACATTAGAAAATACGGTTAATGTTACCTTAGGTTCCGAGATTGCGGTGGTGGAATTTTTTCCCTACGTTGGCGTCCGCGACGGGGATAAATTTTTTCCCTAGACTCGTGACGTCGACGCCCTCGAAAATTTTTTTCCCCGGTCGGTTTCGAACCCGACTTCCATGTTGCCGAGTATCCTGTAACCTCGAAACGGCGACGGTGTGTGTAAATTTGCGACGGTAGAGGGAGCCTTTTCGTGACGTCGTGCGAGAGTAATATCGGCGGGAAATTCATAATGGTGTTACGCGCGAATATGCAAATGCTCGATTTGTGACGTGATTTCTGTTCGTTTCAATGCAATTTTATGCAAATTGACTACCAGTTGGAAACGTGTGCTGCCGTGTTTTGCGATTTGGATTATGACTCGTGTTTTTTTTCGTGACGATTTTTCGTTTTCAAATTAACTCTTATCGAATAATAATTGTGGTTAATATTTCTTCTTGCATTAGTAAGTATTCTTTTTTTTTATTTTTACAATTTTTAGCTAAACGTTAGACAAACTTGTAACTAGAAATTAAGGATAGGCTGTGTTTTTTTCCACCATTCCAACCTCCCCTCGTTTAGTTATTACCGATTGTGTGGAAATGAGCGGTTCGGTCGATTTGATTTGCAACGACGAATTTCGGTCGAAATGCACTTCCCGTGATTTTTACAAGTCGATGGAAGACGACCGTTTGGAGTTAGGTGTACCTCCCTTTGTCGATAGCGCATTTAAATTTGCTGTGAAATTAGGCATACAGCCGACTGAGTCCGTTTGCATTGATTGTGATTCCTGGCCCTCCAGAAAACCAGGCGAGAGATTTCCAACTTTTGCCCAACACTTAGCAACACTTGTCCGGGCAGGGAAAAGTGCCGATTTGGCTCCAGCCCGAAACCATTCCCGCAGCGCCTGCGACGATTACGAAAAAGAAAGCTAACAAGAAACAAGAAGGGAGAGATACCAAAAAGCAGCATAGTAATACTAATTCAAAAGAAAGAAAACGCCAACCGACCAATAAAAGGGCGGCCGAAGCGAAAACAACGGTACAATTTTAGATCCGAATGAGGAGGTTGGGACTTTAACAGAGCTGTAGAGCATACTGATAGGAACAAAAAAAGTCTAATAAACCATGGGTGTACGGGCGACCCTTTGCGACATATAGGCCCCCAAAATGAGTATCGACGTCGGAACTGACGCCACTTTCTCCGCTAAGCCTATCGCGCGTTTAACAGGCAGCAAGCCCTATTGGGTATACTATAGATTACTCCTTATAGAATATCAGGACTTTGATTATATATTTGAACTCGGGACCGAGACGAGTTCAACGGTACCCTATTTTTGGACCGGAGACGAAAAATCAATGTTACTTATGGCAGCGAACATGGCTAGACTGACCTCTCGTACGGGCGCCACCACACGCCGCCATGTGCTAAACTAGTGATCGATTCACGGTAGTTCTTGAACGAAGTAAAAAAAGGGGGGAGAAACGTCTTCTAAAGGCAATTTTAACGGGAAGCGACCCGACTCCCGATCGCGATAGCGAGGCCGGAACTGACGTAGGCGTATCTTTCGAGGGCTATATCTCGCGAAGGGTCGCCCGTACACCCATAGTTTATTAGACTTTTTTTGTTTCTATTAATATGCTCTAACGCCCTGTCAAGGTCCCAACATCCTCATTCGGACCTAGAATCTTGCCGGAAAGAAACAAAGGAAGTAGTCGAACTCCATCGAAAAGTGAGTAAAAAATTACTTTTTCCCTTTTTTTTAATTTTTTTTCATTTCGGTTAAAATCCGCGGATTCTGCATAGCATTTCAAGATGGCGGCCGGTTGCGTGGCCATCTTGAATCGCAGGGAAAAAATTTTTCCTTGGCGCGGTCGCCGACGTAGGGAAAAAATCTCTACGTCCCCATCTCGGAACCTAAGGGAACATTAACCGAAAATACATACAGTATACAATTGACGCCTTTTTCTTGGAGGATCCGACGTTAACGACACAGTATTGAAAATTCTTCACAATATCACTCAGATACAGTACATATTAGTTGTATTTATATCCATCTGCACACCTCTGATGGAAAACTAGGAGAGCTTCGTAATTTGCATATCTACATGAATAACAAAGTTTAATACTGTGTCGTTGACGAAGGATCCTCCAAGAAAACGGCGTCAACTGTATATTGTATGTATTTTTTAATGTCATTTCGTCAGTTTTTAAGTTGTTAACCATCTATGTGTAGTTGGATTATTAAAAACAATTATTTGGTACTGACAAATTTATTTGTATAGTCAAAAAATTTAATTTAATTATAATATGTCAGTTCATATTTTAAAAGTTAAATTTAAGTGTACAGTTCTCTAATATAATTAACATTTATAAATTTTAATGTGTTTTAAAAATTAAACATATTAAATTTTTTGAAGTAATTTAATATAAATTTTTTTTTTATAATTAAATAACGTTGAATTTCAAATATGATTATTACACCAGATAAAATATTTTAATTTGTTTAACAATGAAAATAAATTGAATTATCTAATGATAAATTAGGTAAAACATTTCATTGAAGTTATATTTGAAAAACAAATTACAATGCTATAAAATATGTGAATTGTTATTTAAAACTTGTGTCGAATTTAGCTGTATAAAACGAAGATATATAAATAATAGAGTAAAATGTCTGAAAACAAAATTGTAAAATTAATTCTAGAATATTTATCGAGTATTAAAATATAACACTTTTTGCAATTATTTAAAGTAATTAATTTCAGCATGATGATGTTTGTTTAAAATCGGAACGTTTTAGAATTTTATAAATTTCTTCACAGTTTTAATGAATATTTGTTATTATTGGTTTCGAAATACACTCAAAAATTACGAATTGTTACGATAGTTTGTACATACGCATGTACAGACACATTACTAATTGAACATTTGCAGAATATGTTCCAGCGCATTTTTTCCTAATTGTGATAAAATACAGTTTATGTCAAGCTTTCTGTTACAAAACATACTAAAACTCATTATTTTAACACTAACGCCGATAGTTAAAAATATTTATTGTTAATGCATGTATTTCTGATATAAAATCATCAACATTCATAACAACAATCTGTGTTTAAACTTATTAATATTTGTTCCTATAAAATACGCTGAATAGAAGTTCTGTGTTTAAGATGACAAATAAAAACAGAACATAATCTAACAAATATAATCGCAAAAATACACAATACAGCTGAATAAAAACTATAATATAAAATGTGATAACGTTAATATTTAAAAAAAAACATTTAAAATATGGAGAAAAATGAGAAACAGAAGGCTACAACTTAAAGCATTTATGATGTAGAAAAAGCAGAAAATAGTATCAAGGAAGAGTTTATAATATTACAAGCAATTAGAAAAGATATAAAAATAATGTATTTTAAATGAATAACACAATGACAAGGTTTAACAAAAAGAAAAATAATATTTTGACAAAGAATTTCAAAAAATGTATTAAATGCAGAAAAAATGGGGGAAAACAATTGATAAGCAAATACGGTTTCATTGTAATACTGAATATGGCAAGAACAACTGAAATAACCTCTAGTAAGGCTTAGTTGTTAAAATACTTCGAACAGTTATATGAACTACTAGCAAATGAGCCAGCGTGCTCGGGCAAACGATTTGGATAATTTGGTTAATATTGTACGTTTGCAAATTAAGTTATTACTATCAAAAACAAAAAATCGCATTTAAAATAGTACCGTAGAAGTTGTTCTTCAGGTTAAGCCTTAATCGTCTTCATCTCCCCGCGGGAGGAATTTCGAAAAATCCCTTTTTAGTGTGCATTTTTACGACATACCCTAACTGTGTACCAAATTTCACCGCTTTAGGTTCAGCGGTTTGCTCTGGGCGATGGTGAATCAGTCAGCCAGTCAGGACATGTAATTTTATATACTGTATAGAGATGTAATTAATTTAATCGCGAGGTTGCGGCCGAATTTTTCAACGCGAGAACTTCGGCCTCAACCTTGGTAATATTTATTTAAATTTTTTTAATAAATAATAATAAGATAGACAATATTATGAAAGTCACAATAAAAACTGAAAAATATTTTCTATTTTATTCAAAAATTTTAAAAGGTTAAACATACCTCAATAGAATCCTAAAATAATATTAAAATGAGTTATATTTTATGATAAATATTAATATTACAAAAAGTTTAAAATATGAAGAAAAATCAGAAGTAGAAAGCTACAAGTTTAAATATTAATAATTAAAAGGAAGCAGAAATAAGTGTTAAAAAAGTTCACAAAATTACGAGTTATTAGAAAGGATGAAAAATATAATGTATACTAAATGAAAAAAACAATGACAAAGTTTAACAACAGTAATTACAATGGAACCTCTCATAACGAACAAAACAAATTGTAAAAAATTGACTCGCTAAACGAGATGTTTTGCATAACGAGTAACAAGGAAAGGGAAATCCGGGATTGTACGCATACTCCATCAGTCTGTTTAGCACTCCTTCCGCTAGCATCGTCTTAGTGTTGCTCGTGATCACACATTTTTCCAAACTTGTGTTCACACATATTACGTATAAACAATCATATAGCCCGTTATATAATAAACACGCCATCTCGTACTAAATTTAATGACCGATTCCTAATTAAATTTTTAAAATGTCTAAATTAAAAATTAATGATTTATAATTATTAAATTTAATACGAGATGGCAGCATAACTGCCTACCTCTAGTCAAATTTATAATACAGTCAAACCAGTTTTTATGCGGTCTTTTATTGTGCGATTTGTCGTCTCACGTCGACTTATTATAGCTAAATAAACTTATTACAGCATAAATTAACTTATTATAGTAATATTATTGCATGAATATGCGAAAAATGAAATAATTTATTTTTTAAGTCAACAAAACACCACCTGGACAAAAATATGTAAAACAGGCGATAGACGAGATGATGCAGTCAAGTGCTGACATCTGTTGTCAATAAATTCTATTTCGTACGGTTTTGAGTTATTTTCTATGTGAGACTTTTTTTATGCGGTCCCTATTGACCGCATAAAAAAATATTTTTTTAATTGTGTTGCGAAAACTATTTTTTATAGCCACTCGTGAAGTTTCGTGCGATTTTTTTATGCGGTCCCTATCCACTGCATAAAAATAGGTTTGACTGTATTTAATTATAGCCTCTACATAGCGCAAGAATTTGGCATATCCTTCGGCGTATTTATCAGACATATTAGCTGAGATTTTTTAGTTTTCTACAAATCGAATTCGCATTCCAGATTGGTTCATTCCGCGCTAAAAGAAAAGATGAAGATAATTTACGTTTCTTAACAATGTATATTGTGTAATTTTCTTTGAATAAACGTCATACATAGAATATTTGAATATTTTTTCTGCATGGAACGCATTTTCGTATTTTACATTAATTTCTATGGAAAAAAAACTGTATTGCCTTACGAGCAAGATTCTGGAACGAATTATGCTCGTTAAGCAAGGCTCCATGTATACTATTTTGACACAAAAAGTTAATCTCAAAAAACGTATTAATCACAGAAGAAATAAAAAAAACAAAAGCTGATTAACGATTACTGTCTCATTGTAATAGTGAACCTTGCCAAAACGGGTTAATGTTACTCTAGGTGCCAAGATGGCGGCTCGTCTGTGATTCCAGCAAGGGTGTAAGGAACCAAGTCCGAGCGTTATTTTTATTTTACTTTTATTTTGCTTATTATTCTATTTTTGTTTGGGGCTTATGTTTTGTTAGGACGAAGGTTTCCTCACCATTCACCTTCAGTAATTAAACAGAGAAGAATTAAAACCCAACTCACCGACGAAAGAAAAGCGCCATAGGACTCACGCACATTTTCGCGCCCCGAGCGGCAAAGAATAGGTCCGCACCGAGAAGAGGGGGGGAGAACCTACAAGCACGAAATAAAACTCGCTAAACCTTAAGTAATAAAAACGTCCCGGAAAGAATTGTAACAACAAATAATGTAAAAGGTTAGTGAGTAAACTGTCGGAAAAAGGGCAGCCAGACGATGAAAAACGTATTGTTAGCATTTAAGTATGTAAATGAGGGGAGTGACCGCATTCAGAATTGTGACGTCACCTCACACTATAAATCCCGAGTCTCAAGTGAAGACGGAGAGGTGAATTCTGATAGCAACGAGCTTGGTGAGCTTCGCAGCAGTAATAGAGAGGTGTCCGATAGGATCTCGAATAGTTCCAAGGTGATTTGAAGTGATTCGAATTTGGATCGACAGTCTGAGAAAGTCTTGAGAGTTTGAGGAAATAGGTTCCGAGTATATTGAGGTGACGATTAGGATCTCTAGTTTATAAGAATTATTGTTATAAGTTAAGCTTTTTGGTTTTGTCGGATTCCCAAGGGGAATAGTTAAGTTAGATATAGATTTGAACCGAGAATTGTCGGGTTGACTTTGTTGAATTTCTTAGAGTAAATTATTGTTTGATTTTTACTAAATATTGTACATAGTTATTGCTAAACGACTAATTAAATCTTTGGTTTTTTTCTACTGACACATATTGTCTTTATTTAATTCGGTGCACGCTTAAAGTCCAGGCCTGGCACGCTAACGCGAATCCGAGTAAAGTACCCGGTAGGTTAACGGTTGTTTCCGACACGGTAGAGTCGATAATCGTTGTAAATTAAAATAGTACTTTACAAGGAAACAGTGGGACACACGTTCTAACCTAACCTAACCTAACCTATTCTGATAATTTGGTTGGTAATAATTATGGTAATTTATTAGAATAGTTTATGTTAGGTTAGAACGTGTGTCCCACTTTTTCTTGCTGGAATCACAGACGAGCCGCCATCTTGGCACCTAGAGTAACATTAACCCCAAAACGTAACTAACAAAATCTAGTAAGGCTCAGTTGTTAATATACTTCGTATATTTATATGAACTATTTCATTAATTTAATATCTGTTTAAATTAATTTAATAAAAAGTAATACAGTAGAGAGTCGTTAATCGGAACGCCGGTAATCGGAACGATTTTCAGTCGGACTGTGTCGTGCTGAATCGAACGTTTTTGATACTAGATTTACTTCTAAAGTATAATTTTCATGTTTTTTATATTCTTCAATATATTTATTTTGTTTGTACGAAATGCAGAAATAATTTTTAACGATACGATAGCCTCGATTATTATTATTAAAAATTTTCGTTAGGCTTAAAATCGATGAAAATTCAACACGAAGCGACACGCAACGGAGAAAAATTCAACGCGAAGCGACACGCAAGGGAGAAAGATTTGAACATCGGACAGGTTAATATATTTTTTCGTACAAAGTCAGTAATGGGAACAATGACTAATCTGAACACCCCCAGTCCCCAATTGATTCCGATTTTCGACGCTCTACTGTAATATAGAAAATATTAAGAAAGTCACAATACAAATAAGTATAAAATTTAATATTTTATATAAAAATTTCAAAAACTTGTACATACATACGAATAACCTAAAATAAAAATATTAAAATGAGTTATATTTTATGATAAATATTAATATTAAAAATTCAAAAAACATATATAATTATAATCAGTATACACATATTATCAGTACAGCTAATCTTATATTGGAGAATGTATATTCGATTATTGTGAGTGGTAGTGGTTTGGGCCATACTGATCACAAATCTTTAATTTTTATAGATGTATATGAAAATATACTTAAAATTCATCTTATTGAATGTTGAGATTTGTTGATTGTTAAAAGTTGTTGATTCTGATGAAAAATTACTCCTTACGGGAGGACGGATAGCTTCAGCAAGTGTATGGGGCAAGTTCGTCAGTTAAATTTTCTTTGTAACAAAATAAAAGGAGACTCTCTTTAGAGGCTAAATAGTTGAGTTTTAATGAGGGCCTATTGAGTGTGGTGTCTGTGTCAAGCGTAGTTGAAATATCAAATAAGTTGTCTGTTTCATTCAATTTCAAATAATATTTTGCTTTCATTTATATAGAATTGGCATGTCTTGTTATAATTCCATAATAACGAAAGTTATTTTTTCTGTTGGAGGATAAAACATTAACTTATTCACGTGGCCAGATCATGGCTTCGTACCTATTTTCAGGGTTTCACTTAATGTTTCTAAATCATGACTATTCGGGCATCTTCGGCAGTGTTGCCGATCTCGTCATGATCGTGTTTTGCTATGGTTTGATTCGGCCGCGAACAAAAACAAGCAGTAGAAATAACTGGATCCTCACCCTAAAAGCCAAAGCTAAAGTTAAAAAATCAGGAACTTGCAAAAGGGCAATGGATTTCGAGAAATAGGATTCGAAGTTCATTAAAGGAAAGGGGCAGAAAAGTGCTAAAGAACCGGAAAATGACTATCAAAATACTTATTGCATATATTGTAATGAACAATATATCAACTATATAGAACTACTCGGGAAAAGTGAATTATGTGCTGCAAGTGTGAACTATGGGTTCATGTGGCTGTACAGATGTGGGAAATGAATTGGTTCAATGTATTTGCGATATGCATAGGGCATAAACGATTTGCTGTTAAGCATATTTCATTTCTACCGTTTGTTTGAGTTCACTAATTCATTTATATTGCTTTTAACTTGCATTAGGATGTTTTCATCTATTATCTGTTTGAATTTTTTTGTAATTAATTTTTGTTTACGTTTTCTTTACTTAACTATACCGGTGAACATGTACTGTATGTCGATGTTATAATATTTAATAGGTTTAAATAGGTTATAAATTGTTAATAACACAAATTTATATACCTGCCTATCTTGCCCCATTACTGTTGCCGAGGTTGCCCCTGCTATTGGGGAAATTTCGGCAATTTCTATATTTTTATAAAGTTATTATTATTATTATTATTATTTCCAAACTGATTTTAATCAGTTCTGTGGTAATGTTACATCCTGGTAGACAATAAACAACGCTTTTATTTCAGTTTACAGCAGTATTTGTTACACAAAATTTAACTTGGGGAACTTCGGCACGATAACCATATCTTCCCCTATATTTGCTTAAATTTAAAGTTATCGAAAAGATATGGTTTTAGCAAATATATACTAATAATTCTAGTTTTCGTTCTAATATTCGAATAAATTAGAACACGACAATTTAAAATATTTTAACAATAAGAAAAAATAAAATAGGGAAATAGTTCAAAATAATAATTATTTAAATTATATTTGTTACTTGTTTTCAAAATCAATACATTGTATAGGTATTTAATAAATATCTATTAAATATCTATGTCATTTACTTATTAAATATAAAATAATACTAATCCTAATTTTTATTTATATAAAATTACAGGATGTGATGCTAATAGATTTTCAAGCATTTAAATTAAAAATCGTGA
The DNA here is from genome assembly GCF_030686945.1 of Centruroides vittatus. Classification (NCBI taxonomy): domain Eukaryota; kingdom Metazoa; phylum Arthropoda; class Arachnida; order Scorpiones; family Buthidae; genus Centruroides; species Centruroides vittatus. The sequence continues at coordinate 190,807 of NW_027121884.1, read as the reverse complement.
AATTATTTATCGACATTTGGCCATAAAATATTACACAGTCCTATAGAATTTGTAATAGGCATTTATATAGATTCTGTTAAAAAGTATCAATTATCAGCGAAAGGTCAATGGCAAGTTGATTTTACTACCAAAAAAATAAAAATATTTTAAAAAGCATTGTTTTTTTTGCGATATTTTATCTTTATGACAATTCTTAATTAAACAAACAATACATATTTTCAAAATTAATATATTGTATAGGACTATAGGTATTTAATAAATAAGTAACGAATATAATTTGAATAATTATTATATTGAACTATTTCTCTATTTTACTTTGTCTTATTGTTAAAATATTATTTCAAATTGTCGTGGTTTAATTTACTCAAATATGAGAACAAAAAAAAATTAGCAAAAAGATATTAATAATTCTCAACTACGATATCTTTAAATTTATGTAATTTTTTCAACATTCAACATTCAAACATTCCTTCAGCAAACTTCAACATTCAATAAGATGAACTGTAAGTATATTTTTCATATACATCTATAAAAATTAAAGATTGGTGATCAGTATGTGTCATATGTGTAATTAGAAAATTAATTTCATTAAAATTTGTGGTCAGTATGGCCAGTGGTGATATTCGGCGGGTTCGCACAAGTTCGGCCGAACCCGTTGTTAAAATTTTCAGTTTTCCGAACCTTGTTAAACACACGGAACATTTCTTAGTGGGTTTGTTTTTTTTAAAAAATATATATTAAAATATGCGTATTATACTCTGTAATACTACTAAACTAGGGCCTTATACCCCGTTTGCACCGAGCATTTCAATCTAGATTGTGAGCAAGGTCAGGGAGTATGACTTGGTGCGATCTCTCTTGACCGTTTCAATCGAGGTTTAATCGCGATCGATTCAAGAGAGTTCTTGAAAGTAGATCCAGTCATAAGAGAGATCCCAGAATGACACGCGCGCGAGATAATACAAGATGGCTGTGGAACACGTGTCGGGCTAAGGACAGCGAAAGAACAAGTATAATATATCTCGAGAGATGATGACACGTGTCTATTTCGAGAAGCGCCATTTCGCGGCAAAGAATACCTCTGCCTAAAAAAAAAGGGCCGACAGCCCTAAAATATTATCGTTACCTGACCTTCACCCGTGGCTCGTTACGTTCCAAATACGCCACTGATTGTTAGATATACGGTTGCAAGAAAAGGTATTGGATTTATTTCTAGCCAAAACTTCCATTTCGTTTGTCGGCGATTGTCAGGGAAAAATTTTCTGCTAGCGAACCCCTTGTTAAATATTTCGAATATCACCACTGAGTATGGCCCATGCCACTACTACTATTGTTTTTACAAAAGCAATCAATCAATTTTGAAGAATAAAAACTGCTGAATATATTATTAAAGGTGAATAAAATTGCAAATAATATTGGTTTTTAGTTTTTCTAAAAATTTAGTTCTGATGTAAACTATATAGAGAAATTTTTTCAAATTCGAAAAGTCATCTGTCGACGTATTTGGTTATTAAGTGCTTTTAGATGTATGGAATTACTTGGATGTAGATCATTTAGCCCAGTGTAAAATGGACTTGCTGTCAGGTTTTCTTGTGTAAGAGAAAAACTGACCGATAATGGAAAAACAAGTTTATAAGTAGGTTGAGATTCCTAAACAGTTTGTTTAATATCCTAGAATTGCCACGTGACATTATTCAAAATTCTATTTTTCCTTAATTTTTTAAAAATTTGTAAAAATATATACACCTGACTATCATTTTAAAACACGCAAAATAAGATACAAGCATTTTCCACTGTGCTTGTAGATTTTAACGAAGAACATCTGATGCCATCGAAACTTGCAGACATCATGCCACTAAACTTGTACAGTGTATTTGGACGAATTGCAAAATGAATGTACTTTTAATTCCAGCATATAATTAGCGCAATTCATCAAAATATCAGTGTAGAATTAATATATCTTTACAATAATAATACTTTACATATTCTTTGCTATTTTGTAATGTCTGGACTAATTTCATTGTATTTAAATATATACCAATGCGTTTATTTTTCTCAAATGGATTTTTGTATTACGACAATCTTGTCTTGTTGTCATTACAAATATATGTAACAAATTTAATTTTTTTTAAATTATGATACAAATAAATTTTTTGTTTACAAATTAAGTAATATCATCATACAGTCGTCATGATCCATGCCTACACTTGATAATACTGTTACAATATTTATTTATATAGAGTTTATTTATAAACAAAAATGATCTCAACAAGAGCAGAATGTTTTGCTGTTCTAAGTATTAATTTTTCGATCTGTCTATTCCTTATATATAAAGTATTCCTCTTGAAATAAATAGACATATTTATTGATGATTTCCGTAATAGATTGAGCGATGAGTACTTTAAGTATACAATTTTACTTCTGTTTATTGATACAGAGATTTGTTTCATAATTCACATACAAGCTTTCAAAATTTTCATTTTGTAAGTGTTATTTGCATTAAATAATGATATAAAAGTATTATGTTAATGGTGTACAGAGAAACGTATTAATGCTAGCTCATGATGTTATAAGTTTTTTAGCTTAAATTTATTGACTAAAATCAGTAGATATTAAATGCTGTTAAGCAATAAACTGCACTATTTTTGTTCAAAATATTTTGCAAAGTACCGAAAGAAGGAAATGTGAAAGCAATGGAAAACAAACAGGAAATTCATTACAATTAAACTGTATAAAAATATTTAAAGAAAATAGGTATTGTGTTTTGTATCTCTCATGAAAACAAGAACATTTTTACGAGTATGTTTACTGTTTTTTAATCATTGGTTTCAAAATAAATTTTAAATTTACATACAAATTAATTATAATTGTCAAATTAACTTACCAGAAGGAATGGCTAAATAATCAATATAATAATTCGTCAGTTTATATTTTAAAAGTTAAATTTAAAGTGTACGATTCTCTAATATAAACAACATTTAATTTTAAAAACATTTAAAATCATAAACACAGTAAATTTTTTGAACTAATTTAATTTAATTTTATCTAAATAAGTATTTTAATTTCTATTTTATCGATAATCAATTAAATAATGTTAAATTTCAAATATGCTTATTAGACCTGATAACATATTTCAATATGTTTAACAATAAAAACTAATATAATTATCTAATGATAAACGTTTAATTACAATTATATTTTAAAAACAAATTAGAATGCTGTAAGATGTGTGAATTGTTATTTAAAACTTGTATAGAATCAGTTGTATAAACATACATAAATAGTACGATAAAATATATAGAAACAAAATTGTAAAATAAGACCTAGCATATTTATCGAATATTAGAGTATAACATTATTCCTGTTATTTGAAAGAATCAGTTATAGAAGTACCTTATTTAAACTAAATTCGTGTCTTTTAATTTATACAAGAAAATTTTTACCATCTGACGAAAATTTTAAAAAACTTTAATATCGCAATAATTCATCACCAGGGGAAGTAGAGGCATCATCTACATTCGACAGCGCTAATTACAAGTGGATATAAAACACTCGAAATTCCCGAATGGAGAAGGATGGAAATACTAAGACGTCGTAAGTTTACCACTATTCCAATTTTAGGAATCTTAATTGGACTCTTTTTGTTTTTAAGGAACTTTTATCAGCTAGACGGCTAAGTAGCCTCAAAAGAAAAGTCTGGTCATCAACAGTTTGTTCTAGAACAAGAGAGAAAATGGTAATTGTCTAAAGAATTTTTGGAAACCACTGTGTCGTTTAATTTATACAGGAAAATTCTTACTATCTGACGAAAATTTTAAAAAAACTTACAAAATTTTTACAGTATTGAGAATAATAAATAACACTTTAAAACCACATTTTGTACAAAAACATTTCAGACTAAAATTATGGCTCTTCTGACTTTCCTCTATGGAAGTGAAATCTGGGTCTTAAAAAAGAAAGATATCAAAAGATTACAAGCAGCCGAAATGAGGTTTAAGCGCCGAACTGCTGGATCATCGTCGAAAAATGAGAATATTTTGGAGGAACTCCACATGCGGCCATTAATTGAAACTCTCTCCACATATAGAGAAAAATGGCTTCAACATGCATCTTGAATGTCGCCGGTTAGGATACCTCATGTAGTTTTACAGTATCAACCACGACGACGACAACGACCTGGATGTCCAAAAAAAACGACTCTTAGACCCTGTCTAGCTGAGACCGAAACGGGTCAACATGGCCTAAACCCGTGAATGGTGTATGATGATGAACTAATTTACTCATACCACCAGAAAATGCTAGAAATTTATAATTATAGTATATTGATTTTAAAACTTTTTCATCGGGATAAATTTTTCTCTTTCTCTTAAATTTTTTCCACTGGTTAAATAGTGTTAGAGAGCAATTTTCTTTCGAAGACCTGACTGGTGCAGGTTGACACTGGTTATTCAAATATTGTTGGAAAACTTTTTTTTCTGATCCATACTTTACAAATGACTAATTGTTTAATTTGTTCTAAAATTCGTTAAAGCCAACAGACGCTAATGCATTTTTTCTATTTCTCATTACATACGAAAATAAGTCTACTATATGACTTCCAAAAACAGGTTTACCATCGATTGTTAATTTTCCTTTAAAATTCCATTTGTAATGACTTCAATTCAATGAAATGTGGTATATATTTCTGATATAATTAAGGTATGAAGAAACTTATTTGTTTCATAAACAGTTTTTTCTTCAAGTTGACGTTTTGTATCTTCAATTTTGACAGATACAAAAGATACTCTAATATGTACTTTAAAAGCATAAACGGCACTCTTATGTCTTAAAATAAACTGACTTAATACCTTCACATTACCATCATCGAGTAAATTAGTACGCTGAAAAAATTCCATGATATAAGGACCAATTCTTATTTCAGCTTTTCATCACTGATCAATAATTTGGGAAGAACTAAAGCCATCTGCTTTGCCATTAAATTTTTTCTCCTATTACTTTACCAATCAAACTACCTGCCTTAGACATTAACAACTCAACAGAAGTTAAAAAAGTGCACCATTCTTTGTAGTATTTAAAAAAATACAGTTTCTATTTAATTTTCTGAAAACATTCTTATACTGATGAACGTCAGCCGATATGTTTCTTCTTAACAAATTATCACATATTTCACGTAAAACTTTGAATTGATAAGGAAGAGCTTTTCTCAGTATTGCTTTTTTTTTCTGACAGTGTAGTCTTTGCCAAAAGTGCAGCAAGTGAGAATTTAGTGAATATTTATCAAGTTTATCAAGTTTAGTGAATATTATCTGATATCTGAATAGGTCAACTACACGAGAAATATCATTCCAAATAGTGACCTCAATGACTTCTGTTTTATTATTAAATTTTTTACGAAGGATCTGTTTCATAATACACATACAAAGTTTCGAAATTTTCATTTCGTATGTGTTATTGGCATTAATTAATAATATAAAAGTATTACATTAATGGTATAAAAAGAAACTTGAATTAATGCTAGTGCATGATGTTATCAGTTTTGTTTCCTAAATCTATTGACTAAAATCATTAGATATTAAACATTCGTTTAACAATAAACTGCCCTTTATTGTGCAAAGTATTTTCTAGTGTACTTAAAGTAAAAAATACATAAAAATGAAAAACAAACAAGTAAATTATCACAAATATACTGATTAAAGACATTTTATGAAAATAGGTATTATGTTCTATATTTTTCATGAAACAAAAACATAGTTATGAACGTGTTTACTATTTTTAAATCACTGGATTTAAAATAAATATTAAATTTACATACAAATAAAAATGAAATAAAATTAACTTACCCGATTAAATGTCTAAATAATCAATATAATAATATGTCAGTTTATATTTTAAAAGTTAAGTTTAATGTGTGCAGTTCTCTACTATAAAAAACGTTTAATTTTAAAACCAGATTAAAATTTTTGAAGTGATTAATTTAAATTTATTTAAATGGGTATTATTTCTTATACTTTATCGATAATCAATTAAATAATAATGAATTTCAAAAATGCTTATCAGACCTGATAAGATATTTTAATTTGTTTAATAATAAAACAAATTGAATATTCTAATGATAAACATTTCATTGGAGTTATATTTGAAAAACAAAGTACAATGCTATTACATATGTGAATTGTTATATAAAATTTGTGTCGAATTTAGTTGTATAAAACGAAGATACATAAATAATAGTCTGAAAACGAAATTGTAAATTTAATTATAGATTATTTATCAAATATTAAAACAACATTTTTTGCAATTATTTAAAGTAATTAATTTCAGCATATTTTCGTTCGTTTTAAAATTTTAGATTTCTTTACAATTTTAAAGATTGTTTGTTGGTTTTATTTGTTTTGAAATACAGACAAAAATTACGAATTGTTATGGTATTTTGTACATTGTACTTTCATGTTGAATGTAATTGATATTTCTAATAAACATGTGTACCTTAACAACAAAATTTACGTGTCGTGATCTTTTTCAATGTTACACTTAATTATTCGATTTCACCACACTACAAATTTATTTACAGTTTTTTATTAGTGTATGGAATATGATACTTCTCTATATATTGCACTAACTCAAATAATGTAGTTGTTCCCGTACAAGTAACGTACTAAGAGAGATCCGATGACTTTGTTTTCGATATATGAACGTTTTCGAGGTATTAACATGAGAATGGTTGTGCTCTCTGATGTCACTAAGCACTGATGAAGACATTCCTGATTAAAAGATAATACATTTATTACATGTTTCATGAGTAATGCTCACGATAAGAGGAAACGTGAAAAAAATTATGCATCATATCATGCAGCAAAGTTGATTATATACTTAAAATTCCCCAAACTGGAAGTGGAATTCTATACTACTTTCTTATCGACAAGACAGATCATTTATTCGGATAAATTAGTACAATACCTGCCTATATATTTCTAATTGAACATCGTAAGAACGCCTGAAAAAACACCTAGTAAAGCTCAATTGTTAAAATACTTCGTACATTTATATAAATTATTTAATTAATTTAATATGTATTTAAATTGTTTTAATAAAAAATAATAAGATAGACAATATTATGAAAGTTAGAAAATATTACATTTTTTTTTTTTAATTTTATATAAAAAGTTTAAAAAGTTATACATACGATATTAACTGGCTAAAATAAAATATTTTATGATAAATATTAATTTGAGAATTTCATAAAACATATAAATATAAATAGTATACACATATAAGTAGTACAGCTTATTTTATGTTGAGGAATGAATGTGCATTCGATTATTATGTTTACAAAAGCAATCAACCAGTCGTGAAAAGTTAATAAATGTTTTAAATATTGTTAATGACTTGCTTTCTCAGCTGAATTACATTGCAAATAATATTGATTTTTGTTGAGACTTGATGTCAGAACCTCTAACATACACTTCTTTAGTTAACAAAAAGAAAAGGAAACACTACAACTTCACACGTCTGAAAAAAAAGGCGGGAAGAAACTATAAAAGGTAGGGGGAGCTCACAGCAAAAAAAAACGATCAGTGTTGCCACCAATCAACAGATCATGAAAATGTTAATATTTTCCTTATTTTTCAACACTTTCCCTCATTGAATGATCTGTTGGATACCCATGTCTTTGCAAAGTGATTCAAGTCTTGGTTTGTGTAGTGATTTTGTCATTATGTCAGCTACCTGGAATTCTGTGACAACTCTCTTCACCACAATGGTTCCATCAGTAACTAGCTCAGAAACAAAGAAACGTCTCGTTTTAATGTGTTTAGTACGGCAATGGTATTTTGGGATTTTTGCCAATCTTGTTGCTGCTTCATTGTCGATTTGTAGCTCTGGAGGCTCTTTGAGTTCTGCGATATTCTTCGACAATTGCTTCAGCCATACTATTTTACGTGCTGCTTCACTTGCAGCCACCACCTCTGCTTCTGTAGTAGATATTGCAACTGAACTTTGTCTTTGAGTAAACCAAGTGATTGCTCTGCCAGAATAAACACAAACAACTCCGGAAGTAGAACGTCCAGTAACCAAATCTATACCATGATTAGAATCACCGTATGCCTCAAGAATGCCCTTCTTATATCCTTTCTTCTAGAGTATTCCATAATCAAGTGTGTCTTTCAGGTAACAGAAGATCCTTTTAACATTTATCCAGTTCTCATTAGTATAAACTCCAAGTGACCTTGAAGCAACTCCCACTGCATAACCAATATCAGGGTGTGTATCAACCATCAGGTACATAAGAGCACCTACTACTTGACGATATGGTTGGTCCTTTCTGTGTTCTTCATTATTTTCACAGGAACCTACTTTTCCTGATTTATTGCTTTCATTAATTCTAGGTGTTTACACAGGTCTGCAATCTTGCATGCCAAAACGCTCAAGAATTTTTTCAGTATAAGACTTTTGATTCACAAAAATTGATCCATCACTTTGTCTGTGAATTTCTAAACCTAAGAAATAGGCAGCAGGTCTAGAGACAATCTTGAACTCACTTTTTAACTGCTCTGTAAACTCTGCTGATTCCTGCGGATCTGTTGCCGCCAACCATCATCTACGTACATGGTTAGCAAAAGTTTATTTGGACCTCTTTTCCTTATGAACAGGCAAGGATCTGCATCACTTCATTGGAAGCCCAATTTCAAAAGATAGTCTCCAAATCTCTTATTCTAACATCGTGGAGCTTGTTTAAGTGCTCAAAGACTTCGTTTTAACTTACAGACTCTGTTTGAACCATCACTAAACTTCTCCGGCTGTTCCATGTAAATTTCCTCTTCTGTTGCAGCAATACGAAAGCTGTTGAGACATCAAATTGTGTCAGAGACATATTTTCATATGCTGCAACGCTTAAAAGTGCTCTAATTGTTCCTAACTTAGCAACAGGAATGAATGTTTAATCAAAATCCTTTCCTTTTCTTTGAGAGAATCCCTTTGCTACCAGTCTTGCCTTAAACTTGTCTTTCGAACCATCTGGATTGGTTTTTGTTTTAAATACCCATTTGCGTGGAATTGCTTTTCTTCCACCAGGTAAATTTTCAAGGGTCCCTATCTCATTTTCTTTTAAGGATTTTATTTCACAATCCATAGCACTTAACCATTTTTCTCAGTTCTGACAACTAATTGCCTCTGTATAAGTACTCGGATCTTCAAAGACATTTGAGATCACTGACATAACGTAGTCATCAAATTATCTGGGACGCATAAGCTCTGAACGATTCCGTAGAGTCATTTGTTGTGTTGCCTCTTCGCTCTGAACTTCATCCTGATAACTTAAATCTTTTTCAGCATTCAGATAACTATCGTCTTCTTGTAAACTATCAGGCTTCATGATTATTTCTGGATGAGGAATATTTAAGTTATCATTTTTAACTATCAAGGATTTTTTTGAAAAGTGACATCTCTCGAACGAATGAACTTGTTATTTTCTTTGTCCCAAATGCGATAACCATCATCATTATCGTATACTATCAAAACACCTTTCTGTGCTTTCTTCTGCCATTTTTTTCCTTAATTGCTTGGGTACATGAGCATAGAAAGTACTCCTAATGATTTTCAAGTGTTTAATATTTGATATTTTATTAAACCATAGTTCAAATGGCGATTTACCTTCAATACTTGATAATTACTTCAATAATTGATGGACTTGTACTATTTAGGATATAGGTTGCAGTATTTACTAACTCTGCCCGTAGCTTTTGAGTGAAATTTTTATTAGTATACATTAAGGACCTTGCTGCCTTGACTATTGTTCTATTTTCACGTTTACAGCAGCCATTCTGTTCTGGTGTATATGGCATAGTCAATCGTTGTCTTATTCCATTTTCCTGTAGAATTTTTCTAACAATAGCACTGACAAATTCTCTGCCGTTATCACTCAGAATTTCTTTGACTGTATGTCTAGTAACTTTAACTTCAGCTATTATCTGTTTTAGCTCTTCAGACACCATACTTTTCCTTAATAAAATAGATAAATGAAAATCTTGAAAGGTCATCTTTAAATAAAACAAAGTATCTGTAACCAGACACAGATGGATCAAATGGTCCACATATGTATCAGTTCAACCGGTTTTGTAGCATGTGGACGTGTTTCAAACTTTAATCTATGAGCTTTGCCATAAACACATCCTTTACATATTTCATTATCAAAGTCAACTTTAACATCAAGTTCTCGTTCTACAATTGTTTTCACATGTCTCTTGTATTGGTGGCCCAGCCTCTCGTGATAGATCTGTAATAAATTTGACTTGATAACTGCATTTACCTCACATGGCTTGCTACATGTTACATTTCTTAAGTTAAGCTTAAAAAGACATCCATATCGGCTACGTGTATCAGTTATTATTATGCGTCCATCAACTTTTAATTTACATTCTTCAGCCTTTGATATAAATAAGCTGCAGTGATTACGATCCTGAGCCGCTAACGTTAAAAATAGATTCTTCTTAAGATCCGGTACAAACCAAACATTACATTATATGATATTATTCCATATATTATCCACATATGCTTCTACTTCAATTGTCCCTTTACCTACTGCATATATTTTGTCTCCATTGGCTGTGGTAACTGAATGTGGATCTTTAAAGTGCTCAAAATCACAAAACAAATTTCGTTGATAGGTAACCTGACTTATAGCTCCCTTGTCCGCATACCCTTGTTTTTTTTGTAGGTGCTTGATATTGATCATTGATCCCAATATTTAGAGCAATGTTAAATAGGCTTGGTGTCCGGTTCTCTTGTGTAACAGAAGAACCTGACTGGAAATTAAAAAGTTTATAAGTGAGTAGATTAGTGTTCCTAAATGGTTTATTTAATGTCTCACAATTGCCACGCGATGTGAATTCAAAATTCGATTTTTCGTTAATTTATAAAGATATTTGAAAAGATATACACGCGACAAGCATTTTAAGTTCTGCGCGTAGATTTTAAATAAAAACATCTGATTCTTTGAAAACTTGTAGACATCATGTGACTAAACTTCCACAGCGAATTCAAACGATTTGCAATTGCACTGTATTTGTAAGTGTATCATAAAATTAGCGCAATTAGTCGAATTATCTATGTAGAATGAACACACATTTACAGTAATAATATTTTTCATATTGTTTGCTATTCCATAATGTTTCGACTAATTTCATTCCATTTAATTGTTTTAATATTTATGGAAATTTTTCTTTATTAAAAGTAATAAAGTAAGAAATATAATGAATGTCACAATGAAAAAATATGTATAATTTCAATATCACAATTTTAAAAAATTCACGTATCTTAGTACTATTATAAAATAAAAATATTTTTACGAATTATTTTTGAATGAAATATTTTTGTTCATGTCAAATGGTTTAATTTCTATACTATTTAACATCGCTATATTTATTAATAATTTAACTTTAAACGACTAATATAAAACTGGTTAAACTCTTCATTCAGTACAAAAGTAATATTGCAATGAATTTTATTATTCATTATAAAATTACTTAAAATAAATTGCGTATCGAATTGTTTCTAAATAATTTGTCGTAAAAATAAACACTGAAGCAGTTAGACTAAAGATTTTCTTGCCAAATATAACGTTGTTTACCAAATGCAGTAACTTACGTTTGTTTGTATGTACGATTATTTAAACCCGTGATGTTTCTCTCAGTTCTCATTTACGATGTCAACATCAGTAGATTTTTAAGTTATATGTTTTTCAAATTTACAGGAAAACGGCGAACTTGCAGTCCTATTTACCGATATTCCTACCTCATATTTTCATAAATCAAAATACCAATATAATAAAATTAATATGCAGTTTGAATGGTTATGATATCTGAGCTATTATTTATAATTTTTATTATTGCAATTTTAACAATTGAGTTTATATTTGTCAAGAACATACTTTCTTACAATTTAATTTGTGTTATATCATATTTTAAGATCGTATTTCTTAAAGCTAATCTGCTCAGTCATTTCCCAGTTCTGGATTATTTATCCTTTGTTAATTTAAAACATTTTAAAACTTATAATCAAAGGTACTAAAATATAATCATGTTTACTTTCAGAATAATTTTTGTTTCTTAAATGAAATTTAATGTTTTACATTAATTAATACTATGAATAAGAATAACTTCAAGTTTGTTAATGAATTAAAGTTATATTCGTGTGATAAAAAAATAAATTTTGTTGCACTTAATAAAAACTCATATATAAAAAATTACCAGTCAATTTAAACAGAATTTTCACTTACTTTAGATAATTTGGGTGCTTTACCACTTGTAACCTATTAAACAGTATATATATATATTAATGTTATCTAATGAAATCTAATCTATATTATATTCTTCAATTTATTGCAAATAAATGCTTCAGTGCAAAAGTATTGAATATAGTTATTTTAGCATATTTTCACATTATACTAATCATATAAGTTATAAATGTAACTTGCTTATATAAATGCACATTGAACTAATGTTAAAAAATAATAATTCAAAAAATTGAGTAATTTTTATAATGTACTAGTGTAAGTATTTTGCTTAAACCTGAAAAAATCTAAGTCTGTTTATTTATAGTAACATAATAAATATGTATAAATACTGCATATTTATGTGTGCGTAAGTTTACAATTACGTTTCTTATACTTGTAAAATGGTTTTATATAATTAACACATGTTTTCATATAATAATATTATAAGTAAACTTAATTTCTATATTTTAAAATTACTTTTAAGACCAATTATTTTAATTATACAGTAAATATAGCAATAGTTTTTGAGAATACAAACATAATCGTTACTTCTGAGCTCATACTTTTATTAACTAATACACTTACATTTTTTTCTGCCTGTTAAATTTCATTTAATTCAGTTTATTATCTTTTGAAGAACAATATAAAAATATTTGGTTAATGTTACCTTAGGTCACAAAATGGCGGCGGTGGGATTTTTTCCCTACGTTGGAGACCGCTGCGGGGAAAAATTTTTTCCCTAGAGTCGTGACGTCGACGCCGTTGAGAATTTTTCCCCGTTCGGTTACAACCCTGAGTTCGACGCTGCCGACTATCCTGTAACCTCGAAACAGCGACCGTCGTGTGTGTAAATTTGCGACGGTAGAGGGAGCTTTTTCGTGACGTCGTGCGAGAGTAATATCGGCGGGGAATTCGTAGTGGTGTTACGAACGAATATGCAATTGCTCGATCTGTGACGTGATTTCCGTTAATTTCAATGCAATTTTATGCAAATCGACTAGTTTTCAGTCGGAATCGTTTACCGCAGTGTTGCGACGAATTGCGTATTGGAATAATTGCTGTGTTTTTTTTTTCTGGTTACGATATTTCATTTTTATTCCTCCCCACCTCCCCGTGTTTAGTTTATTGCTAATTGTTCGATAACGAGTAGTATTGCCGATTTGAGTTGCAACGCCGAATTTTGGTCGAGATGCACCACCCGTGATTTTTACAAGTTAATGGAAGACAACTTTTTGGAGGTAGGTTTGCCTCCCCATATCGATAACGCATTGAAATTTGCTGTAAAATTAAGTTTACAGCCGACCGAGTCCGTTTGCATTCATTGCCTTTTTATATGCAAATTATACTATCGGAGTAGTAGAGAAAGCTGTTTATTGCGACGTAGTAAGTGCGGAACGAAGACTACTGCCTTCGAAGGAACAATTAAAAGTAAATTTGGCCACATTTGCTGGGGTTGCATTCTGACGTTTATATGGCACTATCTGTGTCTGGAATATACGGCGAGGACCTCGGCGATTGCGGCGGGCATATTAAGAAAAACGGGAGTCGATTGGTTAAATCTAATACGGTTTGTAATGCTTATAGCTGTGAGTAATTTGACATCGTTTAAAATAGGATGGCCGAATAAAACGGTGGAAATCGACGAGACCGTATTATGTAAAAGAAAGTACGAGAAAGGGCGTATATTAAAAAGTACGTTCGGAAAGGAAAAAAAGATAGGAAAAAGCAGGCAAACACCATCGAAACGTGAGTAAAAAAATCTTTTTTTTTATTTTTTATTTCGGTTAACATCCGCGGAGTCTGCAGAGAAAATCAAGATGGCGGCCGGAATCGCGGCCATCTTGAATCGAGGAAAAGCTTTTTTCCCCGCAGCGGTCTCCAACGTAGGGAAAAAATCCCACCGCCGCCATTTTGTGACCTATGGTAACATTAACCAAATATTTCTATTATTAAATATCTAATTAAAATTATTTGCAACGTAAATAAATATTTCATTAGACGAAATCATTACATTGGAATAATGAAACGATAAATATACTATGTTTGAGTGTTTAACAATTATTTACGAGCAAATACGTTTGCCACTTATGACAAAAATACAGGGTGAAAAAGAAAGTCACTTAATGTTTAGTTGTATTTGTTTGTATCTGTATGCATATAAAACTGTGTGTATACCTTTTCCATATAATATAAAAATAAGAATCGTAGCACTGCTACTAGGAGAGAAGGCAATTAATTAATAAGCTATAAAGGAGACAAAATGGCACTATTATTGGAATTTTTTTTTTTGTGATACGCACTTTACTGTAGGCCTATACATGTATAACATCCGATTTAAAGGACAATCTAAAAACTGAAAGAGAATTTAAAAGTATTCGTGTTATTTTTGTTTTGAAAATGTTGATAAAATACAAAAATTTTCATTTGGATTTAAGCAGATATTTCCTCTTTTACGTTTGGATTTGGAACTGTCTCATTGCACGATAACAGTTGACAGAAGAAATATGTAACTATTTAAAATTCGTAACATAATGTCGTGTTTATTTAAGACTTAATACACACTTGTTTATTTTTAAGGAATGATTTATACATACCAAAGATATTAACAGAACAGTTATAGTGATTTAAGGCTTGTAAGATGGCCGGCCACCATGCGTAGTCGAAGGCCCGCGAAAGTCAATTGAAACTCCAAAGTATGTTTATCCTGCTGTTTTGCAGTGGAGATTGTCTGAATTATCTGTTTAACTGCCAATATGGTTTTTTATTTTGTCTAAAGCCGTGTAAAAACAGTCAACAACTTACCCTACCCAGAGGCACGTCGCATGGTCACTTCAAGTGCACCACTGAAACAAAAAACATTTGCTGCTGCTCTGAAACTCACTAAGACATGTGAAGTTCAGACAGACATTTCTGTTTCCCCAAAGGAATCTTTCACTCGCCATGCAAATTGTTTACTGATCCCTTCAAAAGAAACAGCAGAAAATGACAATACAAAACAAAAAACACCCCTACCTAAAACAGGGGTGATAACAAGAAACCTGGGTTCAAAAAAGGCTAGTAAGAACCCATTAAACAAACAGAGAGTGAAAGCAGCTCTCTCTAAAGCTAAAAAATCAGAGACTCAGTCTGTGAGCGAGTTCTCTGATATCTCTGATGAAGAGAATAATGTGGAGGTAAAAAAACCAATGTCACCTCCAAAAGAGAGACCGCCTGTTAAATTAAAGAGGGATACCCTCGCAAAGAATGCTGCCTCAACCACATAATGGATTATAAAATAATCCAATGGAACTGTCGTGGTTTCCGCAACAACTTCTCTGACATTAAACATTTGACATCATCTACCACATCTCTCTGCGTGGCACTCCAGGAAACACATCTAAAACCTGGAGAAAAAATTACTTTAAAAGGATTTAATCTTTACCGTAAGGATGATGATAGCCACACTCGCGCCAGTGGAGGTGTGGCTGTACTGGTTTCAAATTGCATCCCTTCCTTACCGGTACAAATAAGAACAGAGCTGCAAGCTGTGGCAGTCAGAATTTCAATTGGAGTAACTGTCACAGTTTGTTCCATATACTTGCCACCAGATGTCAGAGTCAATGAGGATGAATTGGATGACTTGGTTGAACAACTGCCAACTCCGTTTATTCTACTTGGTGATCTCAATGGCCACAATCCAATGTGGGGCAGTCACGACATCAATTGTCGAGGCAGAGCCATTGAAAGATTCATAGGTAATCACCAACTGTATTTATTTAATACTGGAGAAGTGACATACTTCCACGCCCCAACAAGAACATTTACTGCCATTGATTTGACATTAGCTAGTCCAAATCTGTTTTCAGCGTTTACATGGGAGGTTGGATCTAATCCACTTTCCAGTGACCACTTTCCAATATTTTTAAAATATAGGGGCAGAGGAAGCTGTGAAACAGCCCGTCCACCACGCTGGAAATTTGAATCGGCAGATTGGCCTGCATTTTCCTCTTTGGCTAACATCACTGAGGAAATGGTCAATACTGCCGATATCAATGATGCAGTAGAAGTTGTCACTTCCAGTATTATTCAGGCAGCCGAAAAAACAATGGGGAAAACGTCAACCAGATATCCAAAACATCCGAAACCATGGTGGGATCAGAATTGTGAGGCAGCATTTAAAAAACAAAAGAAAGCATGGGGGATTTTCAGAAGATACCCCACTGCTGAGAATTTGATAGCTTTTAAAAAAGCAAAGGCAAATGCCAGAAAAATAAGGAGGCAAAGCCAAAGGGATTCCTGGAGGAAGTATGTTTCTAGCATAACATCTTCCACCAGCTCAAAAGCAGTCTGGGATAAAATCCATAAAATTAATGGGAAATATGCTTCTCACTCTCTGTCCATGCTGGAAAATAATGGCACAATAATCAGTGACATTAAAGGTATTGCTGATTTGTTGGGTGAAACATTTTCGTCTTCATCCAGCAATATTATGTATACAACAAATTTCCAGGCTTATAAAGTCCAAAGTGAAAAACAATATCTAAACTTCCACTCTCCATCTAATGAGGAATATAATGTGCCATTTAGCAGAATAGAACTATGTACAGCAATCTCTCGCTCGGGGAATACTGCTGTAGGTCCGGATAAAATCCATTACAGCATGATTAAAAATCTGTCAGACAATTCCCTTAGTAACCTTCTGAATCTGTTCAACAGAATATGGACAGAACATACTTTTCCAGACTCTTGGAGGCTATCTATCATAATTCCCATTCCCAAGCCAGGTAAAGACTGCAAGAATCCCTCTAATTATAGACCAATTTCTCTGACTAGTTGTCTCTGCAAACTTTTCGAGAGAATGGTAAACAGACGCCTGATGTTCCTCCTAGAGGAAAAGAACTACTTTTCACCACATCAGAGTGGATTTCGTAGGAACAGAAGTACCACAGACAATCTAGTAAACCTTGAAACATCTATACGCGAAGCGTTTGTTAGACGACAGCACTTAGTGTCTGTGTTTTTCGATATAGAGAAGGCTTATGATCGCTGCTGGCGATATGGAATACTCCGCGATCTGCATGAATTTGGACTGCGGGGTAATCTGCCAATTTTTATAAAAAACTTCTTGCAGAATCGAAGATTCCAAGTTAGGATGGGCAACACTTTGTCTAGGCCTTTCACACAAGAAGAGGGTGTTCCTCAAGGTTCTATTCTGAGTGTGACTCTGTTCCTAATCAAAATTAATAGCATAGCTAAGTGTCTTCCTTCCAGTGTGAAACACTCTTTGTATGTGGATGACTTTCAGATCTCCTGTCAGTCTACTAACATGAGTTTTATTGAAAGACAACTGCAAACCTCCCTAAATCGCATAGACAGTTGGTCCAAGATCAATGGTTTTACTTTTAATGCAGAGAAGACCTCGTGCATCCACTTTTGCCGAAGGCGTGGTTTGCACCTGGAACCTGAAATTCACCTAAATGGGGTTAAAATCCCAATGGTCAACGAAGCAAAATTTTTGGGTGTTGTGTTCGACCATAAATTGACGCTCTTGCCACACTTGCGCAATTTGAAGAGTAGATGTTTAAAATCTCTGAACCTTTTAAAGGTATTATGCTGCTCATCCTGGGGAGCAGACAAATGTTCGATGCTCAGGATATATAGAGCCCTCGTTCGCTCTAAGCTGGATTATGGATGTGTTGTTTATGGCTCTGCGCGAGAATCTACTCTTCGGATGCTGGATCCAATCCACCATCAAGCATTGCGTTTGTGCACTGGTGCATTTCGAACTTCTCCTGTTCAAAGTTTGTACGTGGATGCTTATGAGCCTCCACTATCTCTCAGGAGAGAGCAGTTGTCTTTGTTCTATTACATTAAACAGAAATTTCTGGCTAAACCTTCAGTTTATTGTAGAGTATCAGATACTCAGCTGAAAAGATTATTTACAGCTCGCCCAAGTTGTGTCCCTACATTTGACATTAGAATGGAGAATGTAAGCAGCACGATTGACCTGGACACAAGCAACATTTCACAGGTCGAGGTCGATAATATATCACCTTGGTCAACTCCTGTGATTAATGTTGACTTTAGCTTAAAGCAGTTTCCTAAGGATTCCACCCCGGACTACATCTATAGGCAGCACTTTGCAGAAATTCAACACTACGACAGGAATTTAATTCCTATTTATACTGATGGATCGAAATCGGTTGATTACGTTGGCTCAGCCTTTGTCTGCCAGGATGAGATCGTGGCAGAACAAATCGCATCGAATTCTTCCATCTTTACTGCAGAGGTGCAGGCTATTTATTTAGCCTTAAAATATGTAATTAGGAAAGGTCATCGTCGCTGTGTTATTTACACTGACTCAGTTAGTGCACTGCAGGCTTTGATCTCACATGAACCTAGTTCTCACTCTATAGTGATTAAAATTCACAAACTGTTTTGCCATCTTATTGCAAGTAATATTTTTGTAAAATTTCGTTGGGTCCCAGGCCATGTAGGTATAAAAGGGAATGAAGCAGCTGATGCAGCTGCAAAGTCAGCAAGTCCTTCTCAGCATACAATGTTCATTGAAGGAGGTGACTTGAAGCTGGTTGTTAAAAAACGACTAGCAGAGAGATGGCAAAATGTGTGGAACGAACAAGTCCACAATAAACTTTACGAGATCAAACCTATAATAGAAAATTGGACACACAAGAAACAGTATGATAGGAGATCTGAAGTCATTCTTACTCGCCTGAGAATTGGACATACTCGGCTTACTCATCAATACCTTTTGAAGGGTGATGACCAGCCAGTATGCCAGTATTGCATTTGTACTTTAAGTGTTAAACATATACTTTGCAACTGTGTTGCTTTTGACCAGAGTCGCAGACAGCATTTTGGAAATGCAACTTTGAGAGAGATTTTGGGCCAGAGGCCAAATCTTGATAAGATACTGAACTTTTTGAAAGTTATAAAAATTAATAGAGATATTTAAGTGAACTAATTTATTTATTTATTTATTTATTATATATTTATATTTGTGTTGTTCTGTTTTTTTGTGTTTTTGTGTTGTATTGACGCCTTGTGATATATATATTTAGCTTTGTTTAATTTTACCATTTGTCATGGCGCAGCATAGCCTGTATGGCTCTTGTGCCAAAAAATAGAACCAACCAACCAACTAACCTAAAGCCGTGTTGGTTAGGGTGCAACTGATCATTGGATTCCAAGTGGTGGACAAGCCTTCCAGCAATGAGGGCATCTAGAATCTTCCCCCGGATTGGAAGTATCGAGATAGGCCTAAAATTTGATGGACTTTGACTGTTACTAATATTATGTTCTTTATCAAAACGTTCCCCTTTTCTGATTCAAAAATTGTTTCAATCTATAGTAAAAACCTGAAGAAAATACAAAAATTGAGGTCAGGAGATCTGCTTGTAGAAACAATCTCACCCCAACAGTCAGCAAAACTTATGGCAATAATGACCCTCGGAGACATGAAAGTCACTGTCATCCCACACGGAAGTCTAAACTCATTACGTGGGGTGATATCAGAGATTAACCTAATGTCTGAAGACGAATCAGATATTCAGATCGGCCTTTCGGATCAAGGAGTTACTGCAGTCCGACGCATCTCTATTCATCGAAAAGGCAAATTAATTCTAACTAAACACCTAATTTTAACCTTTAACAAACCGACATTGCCATCTTTCATAACGGCAGGATATCTGTGCTGTCCAGTTCGCCCATACATTTCAAATCCGCTGCGTTGCTTTAAATGCCAGCGGTTTGGACATTCATAAACATCTTGTAGAGGGAAAGGTGCATGCGCTCAGTGTGGAAAAGAAGATCACGAGAGTACCGAATGTACAAGCACTCCATGCTGCGTAAACTGCAAAGAAGCCCATCCTACCTACTCATGGAAATGACCTGCATGGCAAAGAGATAAAAAGATTCAACGGGTGAAAACTATGAATAATATACCTTACCCAGAGGCATGTCGCATGGTCACTTTAAGTGCACCAGTGAAAAACAAGACATTTGCTGCTGTTTTAAAATCCACTAAGACAAGTTCAAACAGACATTTCTGTCTCACCAAGTGAATCTCTCACTCGCCATGCGAAATGTCTACTGATTCCATCAAAAGATACATTTGAAAAGGAGAATGTAAAACCTAAAACACCACTACCTAAAACAGGGGTAACAACAAGAAACCTGGGTTCTAAAAAAGCAAGTAAGAACCCACTAAACAAACAGAGAGTGAAAGCAGCTCTCTCTAAATCTAAAAAATCAGAGGCTCAATCTATGAGTGAGTCTCTGATATCTCTGATGAAGAGAATAATACAGAGGTGACACAACCAACGTCACCTTCAAAAGAAAAAACATCTGTGAAATTAAAGAGGGATACCTTCACAAAAAGTGCTGCCTCAACAAACATATAATGGATTACAAAATAATCCAATGGAACTGTCATGGTTTTCGCAATAACTTCTCTGACATTAAACACTTGACATTATCTACCACATCTCTCTGCGTGGCACTCCAGGAAACACACCTAAAACCTGGAGAAAGAATTTCTTTAAAAGGATTTGATCTTTACCGTAAGGATGATGATAGCCACACCCGTGCCAGTGGAGGTGTGGCTATACTGGTTTCAAACCTCATTCCGTTCTTACCGGTACAAATAACAACAGCTGCAAGCTGTGGCAGTCAGAATTTGAATTGGCGTAACTGTCACGGTTTGTTCTATAAACTTGCCACCAGATGTCAGAGTCAATGAGGATGAACTGGTTTCCTTGGTTTAACAGCTGCCAACTCCATTCCTTTTATTGGGTGATTTCAATGGCCACAATCCAATGTGCGGCAGTCCTGACATTAATCCTCGTGGCAGGGCCATTGAGAGATTTATAGGCAATCACCAACTGTATATATTTAATACAGGAGAAGTGACATACTTTCACACTCCAACAAGAACATTTACTGCCATTGATTTGACATTAGCTAGTCCAAATCTGTTTTCCCCCTCGATGTGGGTTCCTGTCCGTGGTGAGGGGACCTCCCAGAGATGGTTTAGTATCTCTTCTTTACCATCCCTGGGATCTGAACGCCCACCCACGTGTTTGCCGTGCGTGGTGGCCCGTATGCCGGAAAGGGGGATCCTGGTAGTTGAGGGGCAACATACCGTCCCCAACACACTGCTTTGGCCCCTGCTTCGGATAAACGGGAGGCTCAAATCAGGCTCCGTTTGAGTCAATCGGCTGGTCGTTGAGTCATTCTTGACCTCGGCCTGGAGTCAACCGATCGATGCAGACCGGGCAGACACGTCAGACAAGGTGTGCTTTTCTCGACTGCATTGTGAGGGTATAGCTTCTGGAAAACCCTGGTGCAACGGTCTATGGGAGTCTCCCATGTGACGGCATCCCCTTGTTGGGCCCCATGGTGGGTGGGGTCACTAGAAGCTGAATGTTTTACTTATAATTATGGATTCCTCAAAAATAAAAGACCCGAAAGAGCGGAAAAATTTAAAAATTTTCAGTACCCCAGTGTACTTAATAGTACACGCAACTGGTGACAAACCCTTATCTAAAGCTTCTCCTTTTCTCATTCAAAAATTGTTCCAGTCGACTATTAGAGATTTGAAAAAAATTCAGAAATTAAGATCAGGGGATTTACTGGTGGAAACATCCTCCCCACAACAATCTGCAAAACTTCTAGAAACAAAGACCCTGGGAGAAATGGAAGTCACTGTCACACCACACGGAAGTCTAAACTCATCACGTGGTGTGATATCTGAAATTGATCTGATGTCTGAAGACGAATCAGATATTCAGATTGGTCTTTCAGATCAAGGTGTCGTTGCTGTCCGGCGCATTTCAATTCGTCGAGATGGAAAGTTGATACCAACCAAACACCTGATTCTTACTTTCAACAAACCAACATTGCCATCCTTTATAACAGCAGGATACCTACGTTGCTCAGTCCGTCCATATATCCCAAATCCGCTGCGTTGTTTCAAATGCCAGCGGTTTGGACACTCGCAAACATCCTGCCGAGGAAAAAGCGCATGTGCACAGTGTGGGACTGAGGGTCACGACAGTACAGAATGTAAAAGTACCCCATGCTGTGTGAACTGTAAAGATGCCCATCCTGCTTACTCCCGGAAATGCCCTGCATGGCAGAGAGAAAAAGAAATACAGCGTGTAAAAACAGTCAACAACTTACCCTACCCAGAGGCACGTCGCATGGTCACTTCAAGTGCACCACTGAAACAAAAAACATTTGCTGCTGCTCTGAAACTCACTAAGACATGTGAAGTTCAGACAGACATTTCTGTTTCCCCAAAGGAATCTTTCACTCGCCATGCAAATTGTTTACTGATCCCTTCAAAAGAAACAGCAGAAAATGACAATACAAAACAAAAAACACCCCTACCTAAAACAGGGGTGATAACAAGAAACCTGGGTTCAAAAAAGGCTAGTAAGAACCCATTAAACAAACAGAGAGTGAAAGCAGCTCTCTCTAAAGCTAAAAAATCAGAGACTCAGTCTGTGAGCGAGTTCTCTGATATCTCTGATGAAGAGAATAATGTGGAGGTAAAAAAACCAATGTCACCTCCAAAAGAGAGACCGCCTGTTAAATTAAAGAGAGATACCCTCGCAAAGAATGCTGCCTCAACCACATAATGGATTATAAAATAATCCAATGGAACTGTCGTGGTTTCCGCAACAACTTCTCTGACATTAAACATTTGACATCATCTACCACATCTCTCTGCGTGGCACTCCAGGAAACACATCTAAAACCTGGAGAAAAAATTACTTTAAAAGGATTTAATCTTTACCGTAAGGATGATGATAGCCACACTCGCGCCAGTGGAGGTGTGGCTGTACTGGTTTCAAATTGCATCCCTTCCTTACCGGTACAAATAAGAACAGAGCTGCAAGCTGTGGCAGTCAGAATTTCAATTGGAGTAACTGTCACAGTTTGTTCCATATACTTGCCACCAGATGTCAGAGTCAATGAGGATGAATTGGATGACTTGGTTGAACAACTGCCAACTCCGTTTATTCTACTTGGTGATCTCAATGGCCACAATCCAATGTGGGGCAGTCACGACATCAATTGTCGAGGCAGAGCCATTGAAAGATTCATAGGTAATCACCAACTGTATTTATTTAATACTGGAGAAGTGACATACTTCCACGCCCCAACAAGAACATTTACTGCCATTGATTTGACATTAGCTAGTCCAAATCTGTTTTCAGCGTTTACATGGGAGGTTGGATCTAATCCACTTTCCAGTGACCACTTTCCAATATTTTTAAAATATAGGGGCAGAGGAAGCTGTGAAACAGCCCGTCCACCACGCTGGAAATTTGAATCGGCAGATTGGCCTGCATTTTCCTCTTTGGCTAACATCACTGAGGAAATGGTCAATACTGCCGATATCAATGATGCAGTAGAAGTTGTCACTTCCAGTATTATTCAGGCAGCCGAAAAAACAATGGGGAAAACGTCAACCAGATATCCAAAACATCCGAAACCATGGTGGGATCAGAATTGTGAGGCAGCATTTAAAAAACAAAAGAAAGCATGGGGGATTTTCAGAAGATACCCCACTGCTGAGAATTTGATAGCTTTTAAAAAAGCAAAGGCAAATGCCAGAAAAATAAGGAGGCAAAGCCAAAGGGATTCCTGGAGGAAGTATGTTTCTAGCATAACATCTTCCACCAGCTCAAAAGCAGTCTGGGATAAAATCCATAAAATTAATGGGAAATATGCTTCTCACTCTCTGTCCATGCTGGAAAATAATGGCACAATAATCAGTGACATTAAAGGTATTGCTGATTTGTTGGGTGAAACATTTTCGTCTTCATCCAGCAATATTATGTATACAACAAATTTCCAGGCTTATAAAGTCCAAAGTGAAAAACAATATCTAAACTTCCACTCTCCATCTAATGAGGAATATAATGTGCCATTTAGCAGAATAGAACTATGTACAGCAATCTCTCGCTCGGGGAATACTGCTGTAGGTCCGGATAAAATCCATTACAGCATGATTAAAAATCTGTCAGACAATTCCCTTAGTAACCTTCTGAATCTGTTCAACAGAATATGGACAGAACATACTTTTCCAGACTCTTGGAGGCTATCTATCATAATTCCCATTCCCAAGCCAGGTAAAGACTGCAAGAATCCCTCTAATTATAGACCAATTTCTCTGACTAGTTGTCTCTGCAAACTTTTCGAGAGAATGGTAAACAGACGCCTGATGTTCCTCCTAGAGGAAAAGAACTACTTTTCACCACATCAGAGTGGATTTCGTAGGAACAGAAGTACCACAGACAATCTAGTAAACCTTGAAACATCTATACGCGAAGCGTTTGTTAGACGACAGCACTTAGTGTCTGTGTTTTTCGATATAGAGAAGGCTTATGATCGCTGCTGGCGATATGGAATACTCCGCGATCTGCATGAATTTGGACTGCGGGGTAATCTGCCAATTTTTATAAAAAACTTCTTGCAGAATCGAAGATTCCAAGTTAGGATGGGCAACACTTTGTCTAGGCCTTTCACACAAGAAGAGGGTGTTCCTCAAGGTTCTATTCTGAGTGTGACTCTGTTCCTAATCAAAATTAATAGCATAGCTAAGTGTCTTCCTTCCAGTGTGAAACACTCTTTGTATGTGGATGACTTTCAGATCTCCTGTCAGTCTACTAACATGAGTTTTATTGAAAGACAACTGCAAACCTCCCTAAATCGCATAGACAGTTGGTCCAAGATCAATGGTTTTACTTTTAATGCAGAGAAGACCTCGTGCATCCACTTTTGCCGAAGGCGTGGTTTGCACCTGGAACCTGAAATTCACCTAAATGGGGTTAAAATCCCAATGGTCAACGAAGCAAAATTTTTGGGTGTTGTGTTCGACCATAAATTGACGTTCTTGCCACACTTGCGCAATTTGAAGAGTAGATGTTTAAAATCTCTGAACCTTTTAAAGGTATTATGCTGCTCATCCTGGGGAGCAGACAAATGTTCGATGCTCAGGATATATAGAGCCCTCGTTCGCTCTAAGCTGGATTATGGATGTGTTGTTTATGGCTCTGCGCGAGAATCTACTCTTCGGATGCTGGATCCAATCCACCATCAAGCATTGCGTTTGTGCACTGGTGCATTTCGAACTTCTCCTGTTCAAAGTTTGTACGTGGATGCTTATGAGCCTCCACTATCTCTCAGGAGAGAGCAGTTGTCTTTGTTCTATTACATTAAACAGAAATTTCTGGCTAAACCTTCAGTTTATTGTAGAGTATCAGATACTCAGCTGAAAAGATTATTTACAGCTCGCCCAAGTTGTGTCCCTACATTTGACATTAGAATGGAGAATGTAAGCAGCACGATTGACCTGGACACAAGCAACATTTCACAGGTCGAGGTCGATAATATATCACCTTGGTCAACTCCTGTGATTAATGTTGACTTTAGCTTAAAGCAGTTTCCTAAGGATTCCACCCCGGACTACATCTATAGGCAGCACTTTGCAGAAATTCAACACTACGACAGGAATTTAATTCCTATTTATACTGATGGATCGAAATCGGTTGATTACGTTGGCTCAGCCTTTGTCTGCCAGGATGAGATCGTGGCAGAACAAATCGCATCGAATTCTTCCATCTTTACTGCAGAGGTGCAGGCTATTTATTTAGCCTTAAAATATGTAATTAGGAAAGGTCATCGTCGCTGTGTTATTTACACTGACTCAGTTAGTGCACTTCAGGCTTTGATCTCACATGAACCTAGTTCTCACTCTATAGTGATTAAAATTCACAAACTGTTTTGCCATCTTATTGCAAGTAATATTTTTGTAAAATTTCGTTGGGTCCCAGGCCATGTAGGTATAAAAGGGAATGAAGCAGCTGATGCAGCTGCAAAGTCAGCAAGTCCTTCTCAGCATACAATGTTCATTGAAGGAGGTGACTTGAAGCTGGTTGTTAAAAAACGACTAGCAGAGAGATGGCAAAATGTGTGGAACGAACAAGTCCACAATAAACTTTACGAGATCAAACCTATAATAGAAAATTGGACACACAAGAAACAGTATGATAGGAGATCTGAAGTCATTCTTACTCGCCTGAGAATTGGACATACTCGGCTTACTCATCAATACCTTTTGAAGGGTGATGACCAGCCAGTATGCCAGTATTGCATTTGTACTTTAAGTGTTAAACATATACTTTGCAACTGTGTTGCTTTTGACCAGAGTCGCAGACAGCATTTTGGAAATGCAACTTTGAGAGAGATTTTGGGCCAGAGGCCAAATCTTGATAAGATACTGAACTTTTTGAAAGTTATAAAAATTAATAGAGATATTTAAGTGAACTAATTTATTTATTTATTTATTTATTATATATTTATATTTGTGTTGTTCTGTTTTTTTGTGTTTTTGTGTTGTATTGACGCCTTGTGATATATATATTTAGCTTTGTTTAATTTTACCATTTGTCATGGCGCAGCATAGCCTGTATGGCTCTTGTGCCAAAAAATAGAACCAACCAACCAACTAACCTAAAGCCGTGTTGGTTAGGGTGCAACTGATCATTGGATTCCAAGTGGTGGACAAGCCTTCCAGCAATGAGGGCATCTAGAATCTTCCCCCGGATTGGAAGTATCGAGATAGGCCTAAAATTTGATGGACTTTGACTGTTACTAATATTATGTTCTTTATCAAAACGTTCCCCTTTTCTGATTCAAAAATTGTTTCAATCTATAGTAAAAACCTGAAGAAAATACAAAAATTGAGGTCAGGAGATCTGCTTGTAGAAACAATCTCACCCCAACAGTCAGCAAAACTTATGGCAATAATGACCCTCGGAGACATGAAAGTCACTGTCATCCCACACGGAAGTCTAAACTCATTACGTGGGGTGATATCAGAGATTAACCTAATGTCTGAAGACGAATCAGATATTCAGATCGGCCTTTCGGATCAAGGAGTTACTGCAGTCCGACGCATCTCTATTCATCGAAAAGGCAAATTAATTCTAACTAAACACCTAATTTTAACCTTTAACAAACCGACATTGCCATCTTTCATAACGGCAGGATATCTGTGCTGTCCAGTTCGCCCATACATTTCAAATCCGCTGCGTTGCTTTAAATGCCAGCGGTTTGGACATTCATAAACATCTTGTAGAGGGAAAGGTGCATGCGCTCAGTGTGGAAAAGAAGATCACGAGAGTACCGAATGTACAAGCACTCCATGCTGCGTAAACTGCAAAGAAGCCCATCCTACCTACTCATGGAAATGACCTGCATGGCAAAGAGATAAAAAGATTCAACGGGTGAAAACTATGAATAATATACCTTACCCAGAGGCATGTCGCATGGTCACTTTAAGTGCACCAGTGAAAAACAAGACATTTGCTGCTGTTTTAAAATCCACTAAGACAAGTTCAAACAGACATTTCTGTCTCACCAAGTGAATCTCTCACTCGCCATGCGAAATGTCTACTGATTCCATCAAAAGATACATTTGAAAAGGAGAATGTAAAACCTAAAACACCACTACCTAAAACAGGGGTAACAACAAGAAACCTGGGTTCTAAAAAAGCAAGTAAGAACCCACTAAACAAACAGAGAGTGAAAGCAGCTCTCTCTAAATCTAAAAAATCAGAGGCTCAATCTATGAGTGAGTCTCTGATATCTCTGATGAAGAGAATAATACAGAGGTGACACAACCAACGTCACCTTCAAAAGAAAAAACATCTGTGAAATTAAAGAGGGATACCTTCACAAAAAGTGCTGCCTCAACAAACATATAATGGATTACAAAATAATCCAATGGAACTGTCATGGTTTTCGCAATAACTTCTCTGACATTAAACACTTGACATTATCTACCACATCTCTCTGCGTGGCACTCCAGGAAACACACCTAAAACCTGGAGAAAGAATTTCTTTAAAAGGATTTGATCTTTACCGTAAGGATGATGATAGCCACACCCGTGCCAGTGGAGGTGTGGCTATACTGGTTTCAAACCTCATTCCGTTCTTACCGGTACAAATAACAACAGCTGCAAGCTGTGGCAGTCAGAATTTGAATTGGCGTAACTGTCACGGTTTGTTCTATAAACTTGCCACCAGATGTCAGAGTCAATGAGGATGAACTGGTTTCCTTGGTTTAACAGCTGCCAACTCCATTCCTTTTATTGGGTGATTTCAATGGCCACAATCCAATGTGCGGCAGTCCTGACATTAATCCTCGTGGCAGGGCCATTGAGAGATTTATAGGCAATCACCAACTGTATATATTTAATACAGGAGAAGTGACATACTTTCACACTCCAACAAGAACATTTACTGCCATTGATTTGACATTAGCTAGTCCAAATCTGTTTTCCCCCTCGATGTGGGTTCCTGTCCGTGGTGAGGGGACCTCCCAGAGATGGTTTAGTATCTCTTCTTTACCATCCCTGGGATCTGAACGCCCACCCACGTGTTTGCCGTGCGTGGTGGCCCGTATGCCGGAAAGGGGGATCCTGGTAGTTGAGGGGCAACATACCGTCCCCAACACACTGCTTTGGCCCCTGCTTCGGATAAACGGGAGGCTCAAATCAGGCTCCGTTTGAGTCAATCGGCTGGTCGTTGAGTCATTCTTGACCTCGGCCTGGAGTCAACCGATCGATGCAGACCGGGCAGACACGTCAGACAAGGTGTGCTTTTCTCGACTGCATTGTGAGGGTATAGCTTCTGGAAAACCCTGGTGCAACGGTCTATGGGAGTCTCCCATGTGACGGCATCCCCTTGTTGGGCCCCATGGTGGGTGGGGTCACTAGAAGCTGAATGTTTTACTTATAATTATGGATTCCTCAAAAATAAAAGACCCGAAAGAGCGGAAAAATTTAAAAATTTTCAGTACCCCAGTGTACTTAATAGTACACGCAACTGGTGACAAACCCTTATCTAAAGCTTCTCCTTTTCTCATTCAAAAATTGTTCCAGTCGACTATTAGAGATTTGAAAAAAATTCAGAAATTAAGATCAGGGGATTTACTGGTGGAAACATCCTCCCCACAACAATCTGCAAAACTTCTAGAAACAAAGACCCTGGGAGAAATGGAAGTCACTGTCACACCACACGGAAGCCTAAACTCATCACGTGGTGTGATATCTGAAATTGATCTGATGTCTGAAGACGAATCAGATATTCAGATTGGTCTTTCAGATCAAGGTGTCGTTGCTGTCCGGCGCATTTCAATTCGTCGAGATGGAAAGTTGATACCAACCAAACACCTGATTCTTACTTTCAACAAACCAACATTGCCATCCTTTATAACAGCAGGATACCTACGTTGCTCAGTCCGTCCATATATCCCAAATCCGCTGCGTTGTTTCAAATGCCAGCGGTTTGGACACTCGCAAACATCCTGCCGAGGAAAAAGCGCATGTGCACAGTGTGGGACTGAGGGTCACGACAGTACAGAATGTAAAAGTACCCCATGCTGTGTGAACTGTAAAGATGCCCATCCTGCTTACTCCCGGAAATGCCCTGCATGGCAGAGAGAAAAAGAAATACAGCGTGTAAAAACAGTCAACAACTTACCCTACCCAGAGGCACGTCGCATGGTCACTTCAAGTGCACCACTGAAACAAAAAACATTTGCTGCTGCTCTGAAACTCACTAAGACATGTGAAGTTCAGACAGACATTTCTGTTTCCCCAAAGGAATCTTTCACTCGCCATGCAAATTGTTTACTGATCCCTTCAAAAGAAACAGCAGAAAATGACAATACAAAACAAAAAACACCCCTACCTAAAACAGGGGTGATAACAAGAAACCTGGGTTCAAAAAAGGCTAGTAAGAACCCATTAAACAAACAGAGAGTGAAAGCAGCTCTCTCTAAAGCTAAAAAATCAGAGACTCAGTCTGTGAGCGAGTTCTCTGATATCTCTGATGAAGAGAATAATGTGGAGGTAAAAAAACCAATGTCACCTCCAAAAGAGAGACCGCCTGTTAAATTAAAGAGAGATACCCTCGCAAAGAATGCTGCCTCAACCACATAATGGATTATAAAATAATCCAATGGAACTGTCGTGGTTTCCGCAACAACTTCTCTGACATTAAACATTTGACATCATCTACCACATCTCTCTGCGTGGCACTCCAGGAAACACATCTAAAACCTGGAGAAAAAATTACTTTAAAAGGATTTAATCTTTACCGTAAGGATGATGATAGCCACACTCGCGCCAGTGGAGGTGTGGCTGTACTGGTTTCAAATTGCATCCCTTCCTTACCGGTACAAATAAGAACAGAGCTGCAAGCTGTGGCAGTCAGAATTTCAATTGGAGTAACTGTCACAGTTTGTTCCATATACTTGCCACCAGATGTCAGAGTCAATGAGGATGAATTGGATGACTTGGTTGAACAACTGCCAACTCCGTTTATTCTACTTGGTGATCTCAATGGCCACAATCCAATGTGGGGCAGTCACGACATCAATTGTCGAGGCAGAGCCATTGAAAGATTCATAGGTAATCACCAACTGTATTTATTTAATACTGGAGAAGTGACATACTTCCACGCCCCAACAAGAACATTTACTGCCATTGATTTGACATTAGCTAGTCCAAATCTGTTTTCAGCGTTTACATGGGAGGTTGGATCTAATCCACTTTCCAGTGACCACTTTCCAATATTTTTAAAATATAGGGGCAGAGGAAGCTGTGAAACAGCCCGTCCACCACGCTGGAAATTTGAATCGGCAGATTGGCCTGCATTTTCCTCTTTGGCTAACATCACTGAGGAAATGGTCAATACTGCCGATATCAATGATGCAGTAGAAGTTGTCACTTCCAGTATTATTCAGGCAGCCGAAAAAACAATGGGGAAAACGTCAACCAGATATCCAAAACATCCGAAACCATGGTGGGATCAGAATTGTGAGGCAGCATTTAAAAAACAAAAGAAAGCATGGGGGATTTTCAGAAGATACCCCACTGCTGAGAATTTGATAGCTTTTAAAAAAGCAAAGGCAAATGCCAGAAAAATAAGGAGGCAAAGCCAAAGGGATTCCTGGAGGAAGTATGTTTCTAGCATAACATCTTCCACCAGCTCAAAAGCAGTCTGGGATAAAATCCATAAAATTAATGGGAAATATGCTTCTCACTCTCTGTCCATGCTGGAAAATAATGGCACAATAATCAGTGACATTAAAGGTATTGCTGATTTGTTGGGTGAAACATTTTCGTCTTCATCCAGCAATATTATGTATACAACAAATTTCCAGGCTTATAAAGTCCAAAGTGAAAAACAATATCTAAACTTCCACTCTCCATCTAATGAGGAATATAATGTGCCATTTAGCAGAATAGAACTATGTACAGCAATCTCTCGCTCGGGGAATACTGCTGTAGGTCCGGATAAAATCCATTACAGCATGATTAAAAATCTGTCAGACAATTCCCTTAGTAACCTTCTGAATCTGTTCAACAGAATATGGACAGAACATACTTTTCCAGACTCTTGGAGGCTATCTATCATAATTCCCATTCCCAAGCCAGGTAAAGACTGCAAGAATCCCTCTAATTATAGACCAATTTCTCTGACTAGTTGTCTCTGCAAACTTTTCGAGAGAATGGTAAACAGACGCCTGATGTTCCTCCTAGAGGAAAAGAACTACTTTTCACCACATCAGAGTGGATTTCGTAGGAACAGAAGTACCACAGACAATCTAGTAAACCTTGAAACATCTATACGCGAAGCGTTTGTTAGACGACAGCACTTAGTGTCTGTGTTTTTCGATATAGAGAAGGCTTATGATCGCTGCTGGCGATATGGAATACTCCGCGATCTGCATGAATTTGGACTGCGGGGTAATCTGCCAATTTTTATAAAAAACTTCTTGCAGAATCGAAGATTCCAAGTTAGGATGGGCAACACTTTGTCTAGGCCTTTCACACAAGAAGAGGGTGTTCCTCAAGGTTCTATTCTGAGTGTGACTCTGTTCCTAATCAAAATTAATAGCATAGCTAAGTGTCTTCCTTCCAGTGTGAAACACTCTTTGTATGTGGATGACTTTCAGATCTCCTGTCAGTCTACTAACATGAGTTTTATTGAAAGACAACTGCAAACCTCCCTAAATCGCATAGACAGTTGGTCCAAGATCAATGGTTTTACTTTTAATGCAGAGAAGACCTCGTGCATCCACTTTTGCCGAAGGCGTGGTTTGCACCTGGAACCTGAAATTCACCTAAATGGGGTTAAAATCCCAATGGTCAACGAAGCAAAATTTTTGGGTGTTGTGTTCGACCATAAATTGACGTTCTTGCCACACTTGCGCAATTTGAAGAGTAGATGTTTAAAATCTCTGAACCTTTTAAAGGTATTATGCTGCTCATCCTGGGGAGCAGACAAATGTTCGATGCTCAGGATATATAGAGCCCTCGTTCGCTCTAAGCTGGATTATGGATGTGTTGTTTATGGCTCTGCGCGAGAATCTACTCTTCGGATGCTGGATCCAATCCACCATCAAGCATTGCGTTTGTGCACTGGTGCATTTCGAACTTCTCCTGTTCAAAGTTTGTACGTGGATGCTTATGAGCCTCCACTATCTCTCAGGAGAGAGCAGTTGTCTTTGTTCTATTACATTAAACAGAAATTTCTGGCTAAACCTTCAGTTTATTGTAGAGTATCAGATACTCAGCTGAAAAGATTATTTACAGCTCGCCCAAGTTGTGTCCCTACATTTGACATTAGAATGGAGAATGTAAGCAGCACGATTGACCTGGACACAAGCAACATTTCACAGGTCGAGGTCGATAATATATCACCTTGGTCAACTCCTGTGATTAATGTTGACTTTAGCTTAAAGCAGTTTCCTAAGGATTCCACCCCGGACTACATCTATAGGCAGCACTTTGCAGAAATTCAACACTACGACAGGAATTTAATTCCTATTTATACTGATGGATCGAAATCGGTTGATTACGTTGGCTCAGCCTTTGTCTGCCAGGATGAGATCGTGGCAGAACAAATCGCATCGAATTCTTCCATCTTTACTGCAGAGGTGCAGGCTATTTATTTAGCCTTAAAATATATAATTAGTAAAGGTCATCGTCGCTGTGTTATTTACACTGACTCAGTTAGTGCACTTCAGGCTTTGATCTCACATGAACCTAGTTCTCACTCTATAGTGATTAAAATTCACAAACTGTTTTGCCATCTTATTGCAAGTAATATTTTTGTAAAATTTCGTTGGGTCCCAGGCCATGTAGGTATAAAAGGGAATGAAGCAGCTGATGCAGCTGCAAAGTCAGCAAGTCCTTCTCAGCATACAATGTTCATTGAAGGAGGTGACTTGAAGCTGGTTGTTAAAAAACGACTAGCAGAGAGATGGCAAAATGTGTGGAACGAACAAGTCCACAATAAACTTTACGAGATCAAACCTATAATAGAAAATTGGACACACAAGAAACAGTATGATAGGAGATCTGAAGTCATTCTTACTCGCCTGAGAATTGGACATACTCGGCTTACTCATCAATACCTTTTGAAGGGTGATGACCAGCCAGTATGCCAGTATTGCATTTGTACTTTAAGTGTTAAACATATACTTTGCAACTGTGTTGCTTTTGACCAGAGTCGCAGACAGCATTTTGGAAATGCAACTTTGAGAGAGATTTTGGGCCAGAGGCCAAATCTTGATAAGATACTGAACTTTTTGAAAGTTATAAAAATTAATAGAGATATTTAAGTGAACTAATTTATTTATTTATTTATTTATTATATATTTATATTTGTGTTGTTCTGTTTTTTTGTGTTTTTGTGTTGTATTGACGCCTTGTGATATATATATTTAGCTTTGTTTAATTTTACCATTTGTCATGGCGCAGCATAGCCTGTATGGCTCTTGTGCCAAAAAATAGAACCAACCAACCAACTAACCAAATCTGTTTTCAGCGTTCACATGGGAGGTTGGATTTAATCCACTTTCCAGTGACCACTTTCCAATATTTTTAAAATATAGAGGCAGAGGAAGCTGTGAAACAGCCCGTCCACCACGCTGGAAATTTGAAACGGCAGATTGGCCTGCATTTTCTTTTTTGGCTAATATCACTGAGGAAATGGTCAATACTGCCGATATCAATCAAACAGTCGAAGTTGTCACTTCCAGTATTATTTAGGCAGCCGAAAAAACAATGGGGAAAACGTCAACCAGATATCCAAAACATCCGAAATCATGGTGGGATCAGAATTGCGAGGCAGCATTTAAAAAGCAAAAGAAAGCATAGGGGATTTTCAGAAGATACCCCACTGCTAGCAATTTGATTGCTTTTAAAAAAGCAAAGGCAAATGTCAGAAGAATCAGAAGGCAAAGCCAAAGGGATTCTTGGAGAAAGTATGTTTCTAGCATAACATCTTCCACTAGCTCAAAAGAAGTCTAGGATAAAATCCATAAAATTAACGGGAAATATGCTTCTCACTCTCTGTCCATGCTGGAAAGTAATGGCACAATAATCAGCGATATACAGGGTATTGCTGATTTGGTGGGTGAAACGTTTTCTTTGTCATCCAGCAATACAATGTACACAAGAAATTTTTAAGCTTATAAAGCCCAAAGATAAATACAAAGTTTAAATTTTCTTTCCTCATCTAACGAAGAATACAATGTGCCATTCACCAGAGTTGAATTACACACAGCGATCTCTCGCTCGGGGAGTACTGCTGTAGGCCCGAATAAAATCCACTACAGTATGATTAAAAATCTGTCAGACAATTCCCTTGGAAATCTTTTGAATATGTTTAACAGAATATGGACAGAACATACTTTTCCTGACTCTTGGAGGCTATCAATTCTTATTCCCATTCCCAAACCAGGCAAAGACTACAAGAATCCCTCTAATTACAGACCAATCTCTTTTACGAGTTGCCTCTGTAAACTTTTTGAGAGAATGATAAACAGACGTGTGATGTTTCTCTTAGAGGAAAAGAGCTACTTTTCTCCACATCAGAGCGGATTTCGTAGGAAAAGAAGTACCACAGACAGTTTAGTAAGCCTTGAAACATCTATACGCGAAG
Organism: Centruroides vittatus; assembly: GCF_030686945.1. Lineage (NCBI taxonomy): Eukaryota > Metazoa > Arthropoda > Arachnida > Scorpiones > Buthidae > Centruroides > Centruroides vittatus. The sequence goes on along the minus strand of NW_027121884.1, from coordinate 155,499 downwards.
CGTTCGTTAGACGACAGCACTTAGTGTCTGTGTTTTTCGATATAGAGTTGGCCTATGATCACTGCTGGCGATACGGAATACTCCATGATCTGCATGAATTCGGACTGCGGGGTAATTTGCCAATTTTTATAAAAAACTTTTTACAGAATCGAAGATTTCAAGTCAGGATGGGCAACACTTTGTCTAGGCCTTCCACACAAGAAGAGGGTGTTCTTCAAGGTTTTATTTTGAGTGTGACTCTGTTCCTAATTAAAATTAATAGCATAGCTAAGTGTCTTTTTTCTAGTGTGAAACGCTCTCTGTATGTGGATGACTTTCAGATCTCCTGTCAGTCTAGTAACATGGGTTTCATCGAGAGACAACTGCAAACCTCCCTTAATCGCATAGACAATTGGTCGAAGACTAATGGTTTTAGTTTTAATGTAGAGAAGACCTCGTGCATCCGTTTTTGCCGAAGGCGTTGTTTGCACCTGGATCCCGAAATATACCTAAGTGGAGTGAAAATCCGAATGGTCAACGAGGCTAAGTTTGTTGGTGTTGTGTTCGACCATAAATTGACGTTTCTGCCACACTTGCGTAATTTGAAGAGTATATGTTTAAAAGCTCTGAACCTTTTAAAGGTACTCTGCTGCTCATCGTGGGGAACAGACAAATGTTCTATGCTTAGGATTTATAGGGCCCTTGTCTGCTCTAAGCTGGATTATGGATGCATTGTATATGGCTCTGCGCGAGAATCTACTTTTCAGATGTTGGATCCAATTCACCATCAAGCATTGCGTTTGTGCACTGGTGCTTTTCGAACTTCCCCTGTACAAAGTTTGTATGTGGATGCTCATGAGCCTCCACTATCTCTTAGGAGATAACAGTTGTCTCTTTTCTATTACATTAAACAGAGATCTCAGAATAAACTTTCAGCTGATTGTTCAGATACACAGCTGAAAAGACTATTTGCAGCTCGCTCAAGCTGTGTCTTTACATTTGACATTAGAATGGAGAATGTAAGTAGCACGATTGACCTGAACACAAGCAACATTTTGCAGGCCGAGGTCGATAATATATCACCTTGGTCAATTTCTGTGATAAACGTTGATTTAAGCTTAAAGCAGTTTTTAAAAGAAACCACCCCAGACTACATCTATAGAAAGCACTTCACAGAAATTCAACATTGTGACAGGAATTTAATTCCTATATACACTGATGGATCTAAATCGGATGAATATGTTGGCTTAGCCTTTGTTTGCCAGGATGAAATCGTGGCAGAACAAATAGCACCGAATTCTTCCATTTTTACTGCGGAGTTGCAGGCTGTTTATTTAGCTTTTATTTAGCGTATGGCTACACATCTAATTCAAAAAACAACAAATCATAAATGAAAGAACACAAATCATAAATGTAAATCTAACAAGGGGAGGGCACGACCTGGGAAATTCACTTTGGGATGAGACTTGGTATATAGGTAGTACTCCTTTAGGATGTTCAATCCTCAAAACAAGAAAGCGCAATGGCCAGCCAATTTTAAGAAAAAGGCCTTTAAAAATTCGAGCTCAGCTTATGTACTAATAAGTTTCGCTAGCTCAGCAGCTGCTGAGCAGCTCAGTCGACATCGTTCTTGGCTACCGCCAAGTCGTCCCGGGTTCTAATCGCAAACTTGACTTTTTTTTTTTCTTCTTTCTAAAAATTTTTTAAAATAAGTATTTTGAATATATAAATATTAAAATTTTATTAAAATAAATAATTTCATTTAAAAAAATGTTTAACACAATATTACAAGCCATTTTAATTATAATAATACAAAATAATTAATAGGTATATTAATAATAATAGTTATAAATGGTTATTATAAGAAGTAAAAAGTTTAGTTTGTGTTATTTGTTACTTTTACATATATTTTTTTATTACATACAAAAACCTGAATGATAATTATCATAGAAACATGGGAAACAATACATTTTTTGGCATCTAGCACAACAAATAAATGACGAACGCTTACAAGAGCAATGTTCTTTCAGAAGTTCAGTTGGAAAACAAACTTCATTCACATTCATGAATATCTCTCTGTCTTCAGCAAGTTTAGCAGCGTACCAAGCATATCTAATCATTTTATCAAAAATTGGCGACGACAATTGATGGTGAACTATTGATTGTATTTTAATACAGTCTTCTCGAGAATTTATTTCTCGATTTTGTTCGATTAAATAAGCACAATTTTGAAAATTTTTGATTAAATTTTTTACTTGTCGATAAAAATAGACGTCACAAGGTTGGACGAGAGGAGTACACTTTGGAGGAATTACTTTAATCGTACAAGTAGGTAATTCATTGTCATCCTGGAATATTTTATCGTATAATTCTGGTTTTGTTTGTCCTTGCCAAGAGTCGATAAGTAGAATAAACTGTTCTTTTCCCACGTAAGGTTTTAAACAGTTTTGAAGGAATTTAATATATAATTCTGTCGTAAGCTCTCCGGACTTTGATGATGTTATTATAACATTTTTATATTTTTGTTTGTATTTTTCCACCGTTTTCTGCACTCTTGGACCAAATTTACCAGTTGATTCTTGAAGACATACAAATACCTGAGGCAATAGTTTTCCAGATAAGGTGAGTGCATATTGTGCTGTATATGAATGTGTCACTTTATTCATATCGTGTCGTTTAACAAATACAGTTTTGCTACCTTTTTTTGCAAGAGTCCTATTAAAAGTAGATTGGTACTGGCACCCTAAAAACGATAATAGCATGAGTTATATAAAATGGATAAGTGTACAATTAAAATTGAGCATAATTTTAAGTTTTTTTTATATCAACATACCTGTCTGGTCAGTATTAATGACGAAATTTTTGTTAAATTTAGGTATTAATTGTAATGCCTGCTTCCGAAAGGTTGCTGCAGAATCCAAAACTTGTTCTAAAGTTGCTGTTTCCTTTTGCGAAACAAATTTTGTTATTTTTCGTTGACGTATGTTATAAGTGCTTTTAAATTTCTTTACCCATCGTTCAGAAGCTTTAAATTCAAAATTTCCAAACTGTCCAGCAGCAGATAGTGCCCACTGCTGCAAGTTTCTAGTAGTTACTTGTTGATAATTCTGTCTAGCTTCAAAAAACGATCATATGTCCAAGAATCAATAATTGCATATTTATCAAACTTATTTCCTCCTTTTTTTACTTCTTCTTCCCATTTGGATAAATACTCTTTTTTTTAATCGACTGCATCCATTTTTCGCAATGTTTTCAAATTCCATGTAGGATGTTTTTTCGCAATGTTAATGACTTTGATTTTATAATCCAAAGGAATATGTTCCACTTCTCTTTTTTTCTTTTCATCGGACTCATACTCGTCAGATGAAATATCAGCTTTCACCTGCTCAAAATATACTTCTTCACACACTTCATTAGCATGAATAAGCTCTTCATCGCTTAAAAACTTTTTTCAGCCAACATATGCACAGTATTTTTGTAAATTTCCTCACCCATCAACATAGCTTCATCAGAAATTGAAGCAGAACATTTCAATACAATTAAATTTTTTTCCGCAAGCAAACTTTTACAATATTCAAATGCATCTGTTAATTTCACTTTTAAACTATCACTATTTATCAATTCATCAGCAGTTTCATCATCAACTGTCGGTAGACTGATAGTATCTTCATTTGCAGACATTTTACTGTAAAATATTAAAACTATTTGTATATCACGGAACACTATGATCTCTTTGAAATCCAAAAGTAAACTAACACGTTGTCTCTGAATATTCAGGTCAGTCCATAACTCCCCACGCGCATTTTTATAACTTTGAGAAAAATCTTGTTTTGCTGTTAAAAATGTCAGTTTAATGTGATGCTTTTAATAGAATAATAAATGAAAACTGTTGTTCCATAACTAATTATTTATAACTATTATTATTAATATACTTATTAATTATTTTGTATTATTATAATTAAAATGGCTTGTCATATTGTGTTAAACATTTTTTTAAATGAAATTATTTATTTTAATAAAATTTTAATATTTATATATTCAAAATACTTATTTTGAAAAATTTTTAGAAAAGGGGGAAAAAAAGTCAAGTTCGCGATTAGAACCCGGGACGACTTAGTGGTAGCCAAGAACGATATCGACTGAGCTAATCAGCAGCTGCTGAGCTAGCGAAACTTATTAGTACATAAGCTGAGCTCGAATTTTTAAAGGCCTTTTTCTTAAAATTGGCTGGCCATTGCGCTTTCTTGTTTTGAGGATTGAACATCCTAAAGGAGTACTACCTATATACCAAGTCTCATCCAAAAGTGAATTTCCCAGGTCGTTCCCTCCCCTTGTAAGTTAGAAATATAGTTTAAAGCACTTTCAGTCACAATCAGGAAGTCACTCAGTTGTCCCGGAAAAGATCTTACTGGACAATCTTCCAAGATATGGTGTATAGTCTGTCTTTCAGCACCACAGTCACACTGCGGGGATGCAACTTTTCCCCACCTAAAAAGACTGTCCCTGCACAACCCATGTTTGGTCCGAATCCGATTTAACACACTCCAAAGATTTCTGGATAACTCAAATCCAGGTGGTCGCTTTGTGATACATGGAAGTTGTCGGCTGTCCACCGGAGAGACATCAGCCCAGAGCCTTTTCCAAGATTCAGTGAGGTTGAAATTATTGGAATTCAGGGATTTAGCTCTTAATAGGGGAGGGTGTCTTGATTTAAGCCGGTTTATGCTGAGATCATCAATATCCTGATGAATCGGGAGTTGTGGATTAGATAATATTTTCCTATATTCCCTGAGCAGAGTGCTATCCCTTCGGAGTGTAGATGGAGGGATATGGCTCAGAATAGGTAACCAATGAACAGGAGTTGATTTGAGTGTACCTGTTATGATACGTATGGTAGTATTTAGTTGGGCATCCAGTTTATTAATGTGAGTACTGTTTATCCATACCGGTGCACAGTATTCCACTGCAGAGAAAACCAAGCCAAAAGCAGTGATCCGTAAGGTGGACAGTGAAGAACCCCATGTGGTTCCACATAACCTTTGGAGGATGTTGTTTCTGGTATTAACCTTGGCGGCCAAATTCATCAAATGTATTTTAAAGGATAAAGTTCTATCCAGAGTGACACCAAGATATTTCGGGTTCTTATTATATTTCAGTAAATTATTGTCAAAATAAATCTTTAATTCTTCATTTGCCAGCTTGTTATTAAGGTGAAAGCATGTAGCTTCAGTTTTTGTCTTACTCAGTTGAAGTCTTCACTGGCGAAAATATTGTCCTAAGATTGATAAGTCCTCTGTCAGGATCTTTTCAGTAATTGCAAGGTCTTTATGTCTCGTGGTAATCACCCAATCGTCTGCATATCCGAATTTCCTTGCCTTTGTTTGAGGCAGATCAGCTATGTAAAGACTAAAGAGCAATGGTGCCAGGACAGAACCCTGAGGTAGGCCATTATTTAGTTTTCTTATCCTACTTCTCGAATTTCCCATGACAACTTGAAAGGGTCGGTTACTTAACATCTCATCAATTATTTTAACCATTTTTAAACAGGGTATCACTCGGAGCAGCTTATAGATTAAGCCATGCCGCCAGACAGTATCATATGCTGCAGTAAGATCGATGTATACTGCAGATGTTTTTAATTGCCTTCGATATCCAGCCTCTACAAAAGTAGTAAAGGCTAGTACCTGGTCCGTACAGCTCCTATTCGGTCGAAAGCCAGCCTGTTCAACCGGAATATTCTCAAAAATTGTCTTGCTCAATCTGTTGTAAAGAAGTCTCTTTAAAGGCTTATACATCACACTCAAGAGTAAGATAGGTCGATAGCTCTCTGGTCTATCATTAGGTTTTCCAGGTTTCGGGATAGCTATGAATTTAGCTCGTTTCATAGCGAAAGGAATATTACCTTTCTGTACGATGTCAGTAAAGAAACGAGCCAGCCATTGCTTAGTGTACTTGCCACTATGTAACAGGAATTCAGGATGGACACCATCATTTCCAGGGGCTTTGCCAGCTTTTATTTGTTTAAGGGCAGCAGAGATTTTTTCAGTAACAAAGGGTAGTGAATACGCTGTATCATTTTTACATTTAGCTTTAATGGACGTAAGCTCTTTTTTAATCTTACTGGTGAATTCACGATCTCTAGAAGCTCTAGATATATTTAGTATGTGTCCTGCGATACTATTTGGAGTAATCAAGTTTTCTCTACTTGGTTTGACAGTTGCTCCTCTCAATCTTCTAAGCAGGGACCACGCTTTTCTACTTGACTTTGTAAAGTCCAAATTTTGTACAGTGTTTATCCATCTAAGGTGCCTGGCATTATCTAAGCTATGGAGTCTTTCATCCTCTATCTCAAGGTCACCAGATTCTAGGAACTTCCTATATAGTAATTCACTGTATTTAGTTTTAAAGTATATAAATAGGAAAGGTCATCGTTGCTGCGTGATTTACACTGACTCAGTTAGTGCACTCCAGGCTTTGATCTCGTATAAACCTAGTTCTCACTCCATAGTGATTAAAATTCGTAAGCTGATTCGCCATCTTTTTGCGAGGAATTTCTCTATAAAATTTTTTTGGGCCATGTAGGTATAAGAGGAAATGAAGAAGCTGACACAGCTGCAAAGTCAGCAAGTCCTTCTCAACATACAATGTTTATTGATGGAGGTGACTTGAAGCTAGTCGTTAAAAAACGACTAGAGGAGAGATGGCAAAATGTGTGGAACGGACAAGTCCACAATAAACTACATGAGATCAAACCTATGATAGAAAATTGGACACAGAAGAAACCCTATGACAGGAGATCCGAGGTCATTCTTACTCGTTCGAGAATTGGACACACTCGACTGACTCATCAATACCTTCTGAAGGGTGATGACCAGCCTGTGTGTCAGTATTGCAATTGTACTGTAAGTGTTAAGTACATACTGAGCTATTGCACTGCCTCTGAAAGGATTCGTAAGCAGCATTTTGGAAATGCAAGTTTTAAAGAGATTATGGGCCAGAGGCCAAATGTTAATAAATTATTGAACTTTTTAAAAGTCGCAAATATTTATAAACAGATTTAGTTGTTTATTTATTTATATTTATACCTTGTTACTATATACATTTTAATTGTTATATATTTTTGTTATTGGTTCTATGTTTTTTTTGTTGTTTTATTTTATTCTATTTATTTATGTATTTATTTATACCATGTGTTGTGGCGCAGCTTGGCCTATGTGGCCCTTGTGCCAAAAAACTATTACTAACCAACCAACTATTTCACACAACCAGGATAATAACAACAATTTATCATACATTTAATTTACTAATCTCTAAATATATGCTCTCCATTTGAAATCAGTAGTGGCTTTCCCCAGCACATCATTCTTTTCTTTTAACAATAGAGTCAAGCAGTTTATCTATTTCATAATATAAAAATAATTTTCTAGTATAATCTCATAACAGATGGAATTATGCTAGATAATTGGTGTTTTATTCTTGGAATGTTATGCAACTCTGTTCTGAATGTTTCTTATTGAATTAGCAACATAAGTGACAAATCGAAAACCCTTGCAAAACAAAGGCGAGTTATCGGGCATGTATTTACTACCTTATAGAACAATTAAATCATATACTAAATCTATACTTACATCGTGTGCATTGACAAAATTCCAAATTGCTAAAAAATAGAACACTACAGTGAACATACATTTTAAAAATTTCAAATAAATCATAATAGTAACAAATTAATACGTTCTATTCTTTGAATTAATTTATTCACGAGGAACTGTAAAATACGAATTAAATTTTAAAGTTTTTCTAGAAAATGCCGTAAAAATATGAGGAATTAATACCAAACAGCTCTAAACTTAAATACTATAATTAACGTTATAAATAATGACATAATAAAGGTAATTTTTGCTTACCGATGCAAGCGAAGAAACAGATCATTACGAATTTCATCTTTCGCAGTCAAATTGAGTTCCTTGTCTAGAATTACAATAATTGTAATCGGAGCAGTTTCAATAGAAATTCAGCGCTTTTATATACGTTTCCTGTTAAATCTTAATTGGTAAATATTTCACGTACGTTCTAACTTTATCTTTGCATTTTTGTTTATTCGTCTGTTCAATTACACTATTTTTTTTTATCTTATGAATTATTACATTACATTCATGAATAATAAATACGAAAGTTCAAACTTTACAAATCTTATTAGATCTATCATTTTCTTAAATTTTTTAAAAATTATTTGTAACGTAGTACATTTAATATTGTAAATATATTTGAACATGTATGCCACAGACACTACGACTCTGTTAGATTTCATTGTATCTTACTGTATAAGAAATAATGCATTCTAAAATTTACATCTTCATTTCATGCATATATATAATTTGAACTAATCACATCTTAGTAAAAATTTACATTCGATAATTTTCGCGTTTTTAAAATTATCATGTTTAAAGCAAAACGAATTATTAAGAGATATGTTTCAATAATGTGTAAGATAATTTAATAAGTTAGGTGTAAAAGTTACTTGTCAACATGTTTGAAGAATACCTTTCGAATTTATGGTCTGATTTTTCTAAAAATTTCAGGAATCATTCAGACTATGGTGCTAAATTTCAGAAAAATTTTACAAAGCCAACAGCAATTATTAAGCCTTGAATTTAAAAACAAATTATGCCCGAAATATACAAACACGCACTTAATATCTATGTATATACTGAAATACCCAACTGTTTATTGTTATTCTTATCTTGACTTCTCAAAGTTTATTGAATAAAACAGGTAAAAAATTTTTTAGATTATTTTTTCCTGTCTCCATACTTTCCTTTTGTTATTTAACAGCCTGTAAGGTAAATCGTAGTATAGACGTTTGGGTTAATGTTACATTAGGTAGCCAAGATGGCGGCTCGTCTCTAATTCCAGCAAGGAAACAATGGGACGCACGTTTTAACCTAACCTAACCTATTCTAATAAACTACCATAATTATTAGTAACCAAATTATTTGGATAGGTTAGGTTGGGTTAAAACGTGCGTCCCGCTGTTTCCTTGCTGGAATTAGAGACGAGCCGCCATCTTGGCTACCTAAGGTAACATTAACCGACGTTTGTTCTTACAACTTATGTGTATTACACAAATTTAAATAAACCAATTAAAAGTAAACACAAAGCAAGACTCAGTCATATTACAAATTTAATTGAATTTCTCTTTAATTTATTTAAACATATTCGTGATTATTAGCAAGTAAATAAAGTGAATTTATTTTTTAGAAATAAATTATAAATAGTTCATATTTTTGTCAATAATAAGATTCAATTTAGAAGGAATTAAAATTTTTACATTTTCGAAATATTTTAAATAGTTATTTATTAAATTTATACATATTTAATGTAACAATAAATTATGTTTTATAATTTTCAATTTTATAAAAATTACTTGGCATGAAAAGCAATAACCAAGCTGCGCTTTTTAAATCGTACATGTAGCATCAGCAACTGAACACACAAAAAAAATTTTAAAAGAAACAGTAGTAGTTTTATACATCATCTGTTTATTCAGTTGCTGATTTAACATTTACTTTAAAAATGTGCAACTTAGTTTTTAATTTAAATGTCGACTAAAACGAATGATATTAAAAATTATTAATATACTAATTGCAAGATTTATCTTACTAAGCGAGAAATAAATTACGTATAACCTGCTAAAAAATTAATTAAATTATTTCGACAATATGCAAATTTAATTTATTTTAAGCCAAATCTTATTTTTACGTGACATTTTCTATAGAAAGACTAATTAGTTTTAAATTGTTATGTATAAAGTAAACAGCATTTTATATGCTTCAACATCGCCATTATGTCTCTTCACAAATTACACGTACACCTGTGTTTTTTGGAGTAGTCGATATCAACACATATTCATTCTTTTCGTTTTACCTTAAATAAGTAGACTTTAAACAAATTAAATAGAAATTCGACTGAATTTACAAAATGACTGGATTATGTCTGGTATATAATTAACCGATGTATCTGTTGCAGTCAAAACCAGTTTTAGTTAGGATGCGTTTTAACTAGTTGAAACTAGTTTATACTGGATGTCTTTGTTTCATCTAGAGCTTCCTAGTGTAGTGTTTTTACTGCTATTAATTTTGCTTCTCGTCACTCCGCGCGATTAAAAACGAATGAGACGAACAGTAACAAAACTACGTTTATTTTCTGCTCGCGTAACAGTTACATGACTCGACGATGTGGCTAACAAAAGGCAACTGGCTGACCAAAAGGTCCCACAGGGTGAGTCCGGTCCCGTTCCAGGAAGTAATAACTCTTACCACCTGGGGTTCGTTACGACTGTTAAGATGTGGAGAGTGACGTTCCCCACAGAGTATCCCCCAGTGAGGGACGAGCGATAGAACTGATGTCGAACGAATCGCTTAACGTTACATTATGGTGACTAGTCTTTTAGGAAAATGAACATGACGGCCTGATCTCGTGGTAACAGTTTGATCTTTTTTGGAGGTCGTTTCCAGTTTTTTGTTATTCGCTGTTGCAGATGAAGATGGTGTCTGTGATGGTCTTGATTGGACGGGTTTTATACTAGATTTCTGAAGTGGTTCGTCCTGTAAGATATACGCTGGTTTTACTCTGTCAATTGAGACGGTGGATTTGCGACCTTGGATGTCAATTACTAGTGTTTTGTCGTGTTTTTCTAGCACTTTGTATGGGCCTGAGTAAGGTTGACGAAGAGGAGGTCGGTTTGCGTCGAATCTTAAGAAAATATGTGTACACTCTTTTAGTTCTGGATGAATGAAAATTTTCTCTGTGGAATGAGCGGAAGTTGCTAACGGTTTCAGATTGGCCATGTGGGTTTTTAGTTGGCTGACAAAAGATTCGCAAGAAATTCGTGGGGTGTCGGGGCTAATGATGTCAGCTGGTAATTTTAACGGGGTACCATATAACAGTTCAGCTACTGTTGCGCCTATATCGGCTTTAAGTGCTGAACGAATTCCCAGGAGGACTACCGGAAGGGCGTCGGTCCATTTGGAGGATTCGTGTGCCATTAGCGATGCCTTCAGGTGTCTATGTAATCGTTCTATTAAACCGTTTGATCGGGGATGGTATGCTGCCGAATGGATGCGATTGGTGCCGAGAAGTCTGGTCAGTTCTCGGAAGAGGTTCGATTCGAACTGACGTCCTTGATCGGTGGTGATCGTAGTAGGGCATCCGAATCTTGCGATCCAACCTGAGAAAAAGGCTCGGCATACCGTCTCAGCAGATATGTCGGCAATTGGGATGACCTCTGGCCATCTGGTAAAACGGTCGATCACTGTAAGGCAGTAGTGTTTCCCGTCAGCTGGCGGAAGTGGTCCTATCAGATCCATGTGAAGATGGGAAAATCTTGCTTCCGGAAGTGTAAACTTTCCTATCGGTGTCCAGGCGTGGCGGTGAATTTTCGATTTCTGGCAGGGGATGCAATGTCGTGCCCACTGACGGATGTCCTTCCGCATGCCCGGCCAAACATAACGGCTCGAAATTAGCTTAGTGGTTGCTGTTGCTCCTGGATGAGAAAGTCCATGTAGATGGTCGAAAATGGTTCGTCGGAGATTATGCGGCACGAAGGGGCGAGGTGTTCCGGATGATGTGTCACAGTATAGGTCGATTTCGTTAGGTGGAAAGGATTTCGGCTCTAATTTGAGCGACATAGGATCCTTTAACAATTGATGAAGTTCCGAATCTGTAGCTTGCGTTGTGGCTAGCTCTCGGAAGTCTACAGGAGAAGCAGAGGTGATCGAATCTATCTCGATGCGGGAGAGCGCGTCTGCTATCGTGTTAGCTGTGCCCGGAATATGACGTATATCCGTAGAGAATTGGGATATAAAATCGAGATGCCGCATTTGTCGTGGTGAACATTTATCTGGTTTTTGTTTGAAGGCATATATGAGCGGTTTTTGATCCGTGTAGATCGTGAATTCACGGCCTTCTAGCATGTGGCGAAATCGTTTTATTGATGTGTATATTGCCAATAGTTCTCTGTCGTAAGCTGACCAGTTGCGTTGATTTGGTGCCAGTTTCGCTGAGATAAAGGCGATGGGTTCCCATTTCCTGTTGTATTGCATCAGTGCTCCTCCAACCGCTACGTCTGACGCATCTACCCATATGCATAGTTTAGCTCCGGGTAGTGGATGGTGGAGAAGTGTGGCTTTGGACAGTGCTTCCTTAGCTGATACGAAGGATTGTTCTGCCGCTTCTGACCATTGCAGAGATCGTGATTCTGCTTTCCGAGTGAGTGACGTACGTTTCCCGTTCTTTTTTCCTTCTAGTAGCTGCACTAGCGGGGCGAGGGTGTGCGCCGCTCGAGGGATGCATCTCCTGTAGAAATTTATTACGCCTAAGAATCGTCTAAGTTGAGTGAGAGACGAAGGTTTGGGAAATTCTCGGATGGCTCTGACTCTATCAGGGAGTGGTTCCAGACCCTTTCCCGAGACCTTGAATCCGAGAAATTCGATTAATGGTACGCCGAAGGTGCATTTCGACGGATTTATGGTTAACCCATATTCTTGGAGGCGTTGGAATAAGTCGCGAAGATGCGAGATGTGTTCTTCCTGGGAGCGTGACGCTATTAATATGTCATCGACGAAAGCATATGCAAAGGGGAGTCCTCTGGTTACTTCGTCGATGAACCGTTGAAATGTTGCGGATGCGTTGCACAATCCGAATTGCATCCTGGTACTCTCGAAGAGACCAAACGGTGTCGTTATAGCTGTTTTGTGCACGTGCGGTGGGTAGATGGGTATTTGATGATAGGCCTTGATTAAGTCTATGTGAGAGAAGATTTGTGTTCCGTGCAGTTCCGATGTGAAATCTGCGATGTTTGGAACGCTGTATCTGTCCTTTATGGTTTGTGCGTTTAGAGCACGATAATCTCCCACGGGTCGCCAATCTGAACTGTTTTTCTTGGTGACCATGTGGAGTGGTGATGCGTAATTGCTTTTTGATGTTCGCATATGGCCGAGAGCTATCATCTTATCGAATTCGGCCTTAGCGATTTTAAGCCTATCGGGTGCTAGGCGACGTGGTTTCGCAGTTACGGGCTGACCAACAGTTTCTATGTGATGTACAACGTTGTGTTTTACGGGTTGGTTAGGACGTGGAGGTCTGGTGATCTCAGGAAATTCTTCCAATATCTTATGATATATGGAGTCGTTGGTCGTTATCTTGATAGAGTGGATGGAGGTTTCTAATAATTTGCCTGGAGAGTTTACCTTTGTCTGAACGTCTGTGAGACATTTTCGTCTAAGATTCGGTACCAAATGGAAGTGATACAAGAAATCTGCGCCTATTATTGCTGTTGACACGTTGCCAATAAGGAATTTCCAACGAAAAATTTTCTTTAACCCAAAATCGAGAGTGAGTGTTCGTTGGTCGTAGACATGAATTGCAGTTGTGTTTGCTGCCATCAAGGTCATTTGAGATGCGCGCTTCTTTTGTGACAAGGAGGCTGGAAATATTGATACGTCGGAACCTGTGTCGACGAGAAAGTTTACGTTCGTTCTCTTGTCTAGGATGAACAGGCGACGAGATTGCTCCGGCAAAGTGCATGTCGCCTCTACGCTTCGCCGCTCTCGTTTGTTGGAAAACTACACGGCGGAGTACATTTTTGTGCCTTTGCGCCAAAACGGTTGTGGTACCAGCAGTAGTTGTTGATACTGCGGTGAGTGGAATTGTTGCGATGTCCTGAACTACTGCGGGAGCGTCGAGAAAAATGGTCGCTGCGATCCCGACGTGCCTGCGTTAGTTTATCGATTCGCTTGTTAAGTTTATCTATTTCGACTAGTATTTTGTTGGTTAAGGTATCGGGCTTCTCAGGTTGCGACACTGAAGCTATCGTTGCAGGGGTTACTTCCACCACGCGGTCCGCTACTTCCGCTGCTTTGTCTACGTCGAGTGGGGTAATGGCGGCTAGGATAGATTGGACGGAAGTCGGAAGATGTTGTATGAATAACTCTAGTATAACTGCGTCCGGGATTTGAAAATTTTCCGCCCGACGCTTTAGAACACGTAGTAGTTCGGAAGGTTTGCGGTCTCCTAGCTGTTCTCCGGCCAATAGTTTTCGTAACTCTTGTTGAGACGATTCGCCGGATCGTTTAATAAGTTCCACCTTTATGTGACCGTACGGGTCTGTACGGTCCGGAGAAATAATAATGTCTCTAACCGTTGATGCGACTTCCGGTGGTAAATGAGCCACTACGTAGTTGAACTTTGTGGCACTTTCCGTGATCGGCTTTGGAGATCCTAGAGCAAATGTGCTTTCGCACATGTGGAACCATAAGGCTGGGTCGGAAAAGTTGTACGGAGGGATTTTTACTGCTCCAATCTCGGCCATGATCTGACGATTGAAGTCGTGAACAAGGAAGAACGACGTACCTGATGAAGGTTCCAATGGGTGGATTCGGTAGTTTTCTTAGTTGAATTACGTTATTAGTCCGGGTTCGGGTCACCAATGTAGTGTTTTTACTGCTATTAATTTTGCTTCTCGTCACTCCGCGCGATTAAAAACGAATGAGACGAACAGTAACAAAACTACGTTTATTTTCTGCTCGCGTAACAGTTACATGACTCGACGATGTGGCTAACAAAAGGCAACTGGCTGACCAAAAGGTCCCACAGGGTAAGTCCGGTCCCGTTCCAGGAAGTAATAACTCTTACCACCTGGGGTTCGTTACGACTGTTGAAGATGTGGAGAGTGACGTTCCCACAGCACTAGTTATAACTAGAATTTACTGCTGTACATGCTTGGATTTTAGATAAAACTAGTTTTAACTTTGAACATTAGTTAAAACTAATGTTAGTTACATAAATATGTTATGGGGAAATAAATAAAGTGATGATTGGGATTAAAACATTTGTATTATTTAATACAATATTTATTGAAAATATTGGTCACACATCTGTGTTATTAACATTAATTAAAGCGATACGAAATTAATCATACACTATAGGAATATCTACAATATCATACATATTTTTAAAAAGGAATAACATCAAAAGTACCCAAATTAAATATCTAAGATGATATTTTAACAGTAAATATAAGCGTTTGAATTCTTAAGTCATCATCTGTTTGAATAACAAAATTTGAACAGTCAAAATACCGAAATACTCGGTTTAAGTGTTTAATTAACATAATTTTAATCCTGTTTTTTAACTTTTCAAGTATTATGTTGTTTTTTTTTTTACATTATTAGTGTTAATGTTGCGAAAACATAATTTTACAAAATTATATTTAAAATTTATTTCTAAATAAGTGTTTTATCTGGTAAACTGCATCTGAATCTACCCTATATCTATACTTGTTTGTTCATCTGTACTATGAATTTGCTTCGTTTACTTTGCTCTAATAATATTAAAATTACTCGATATGGACGTATAAATTGATTAAAAAATATTTCAGTTTCATATTATTCTACGATAGAATTTAAAAAGTAAAGTATTAAAAGACAAATAATTTCTGAAAAATATGAAAAAATTGTTGTAAACATTAAGTATGAAAATAGACAGCTTATTTCCTGGGCGAGTTCTGTATACTTGCTAATTTTTTCAGTGCATGCGTTTTGTATATTGTGAGTGTTTTGAATGGATATGTCTATAATGTATGTGATTTTATTGTTTGTCAATGAGTGTGATGTCTGGTCTGTTGTGGTAAATTGTTGTATCTGTGATTATGGCTCTGTCGTAGTACATTTTGTGCGTGTTGTTCTCCAATACTGTCTGTGGAATGTATTTGTAGCATGGTTCGTGGATGTCTACTAATTTGTGTTTCTTTGCAAGCTCTTGGTGTATTATATTTGCTACTTGATTATGTCTGTGTAGATAATGTGTGTGTGCCAGGAGCTTGCAACCAGAGGTTATGTGTTGTATAGTTTCTGGCATGATGTGACATTTTCTGCATGTGTCATTTTTGTGAGTGTTGCATCTTTGAGTATCTGTTTTCTGTAGTTTTTAGTATTTATGACCTGATCCTGTATGGCGATCATGAATCCTTCCGTCTCCCCAAAGAGGCATCCCCGAGCTAACCAGCTGTTTGACGCAGTTTTGTCAACAAAATCTTGGGCAGATATAAGGATGCATGCCATGGAGTGCCTTTCGAGCCCACGATTGCTTAATGGTGTCTATGCTTTTTATATGTTGTGTTGTGTCCATATGATGTGAGTGTAAGTTTAATGGTGTGTTATTCGAGTCTGCTAGAGTTACTGCTTTATGTAATTGTGATGTTTCTTGTTTTTTGTAGAAAAACTCTCGCAGTGACTGTATTTGTTTGTAGTGAAGGTTAACTATGTCAATTAGCCACGTCCGCCATCTTTACGTGGAAGGGTTAATCTTTCTGTGGCAGATTTAGGATGATGTTGTTTATGCTTAGTAAGTGTAGTTCTTGTTTTCCTTTGGAGTTGCTCAAGATCTGTGTGAGTCCAATGTATAACTCCAAAAGAATATGTGAGTACTGGGATGACATATGTGTTTATTGCTTTAACTGTGTGTTTTGCATTTAACTGTGTTCTGAGAATAGCATTTAACCTACTTTGGTATTCTTTAATTAATCTTTGCTTTATTTGTGCATGTTCTGTTAGTTTGGCCTGTTGGAATCCTAAATACTTGTAGAACTCGCCCTCTTCCATGGATTCAATAATGTCTCCATTTCCAAGTGCAAAATCTTCTTTCTTCAGGATTCCTTTTTCTATGTGAAGTGTTTTGCATTTATCTAGGCCAAATTCCATTTGTATGTTTTTGGTGTATGAATGTGTGATTTGTAGGAGTTGATGAAGTTGTTTTTGTGTGGATGCATAAAGTTTTATGTCATCCATGTACATGAGATGTGACAGTGTAAACTGTGTTGTTTTTTAGTGTCTGATATTGTAGCCATATTGTGTGTTGTTTAACATGTTGGATAATGGATTCAGGGCTAAGCAGAACCAGAGAGGACTCAAGGAATCTCCTTGAAATATTCCTCGCCTAATAAAAATTTGGTTTGTTTGTATGGAAGTGTTATGAACCCTGAGATGTAGTGTTGTTCTCCAGTGCTGCATAGTGTTTTGGAAGAATGTAATGAGTGATGGATGTATTTTGTACATGTGTAGAATATGTAGCAGCCAACTGTGTGGAACACTGTCGAATGCTTTTCTGTAGTCTATATATGCCATGTGTATGTTTCTGTGTTGTTTGTGTGCTTGCCGTAGAATGACTGAATCTATGAGTAACTGTTCTTTGCATCCCTGTGATTTCTACGGCAACCTTTTTGTTGTTCCGTAAGAATGTCGTGTTCTTCAACATGTTTGTATATTTTGTTTGCGATACAGGATATCAATAATTTGTAGAGTGTTGGAAGACATGTAATTGGTCTGTATTGTGTGGGGTCTGTGGTATTGCTGTTTTTAGGTTTCATGTAGGTGATGCCCTGAGTAAGAAAATTTGGCATGTCCTGTGGATTGATGATAATGTGTGTTAGGTGTTTAGCTAGTTCCTGGTGCAGTGATGTAAACTTTTTGTACCAGAAATTGTAAATGTTGTCTACACCAGGAGTCTTCCAGTTGTGTGCTCTGTTAACAGTGTATTGGAAATCATGTATGTTTATTTCAGCGCAGAGCATAGTTGGTATGTTGTGCAAGTTTCTGTTCTCCTCTTCGATCCAGCCTGCATCAGCATTGTGCGCGACAGCACTGAACCAAAGAGAAGACCAATATGTTGTGAGTTCTTTTTGTTGGTGTGCCACTGTGCTGTGTATCAGTGTTTGCTTTGTTATTAATTTGTCTGTAAAAGAGTTTTTCATTGTTTGTAAATACAGTAGAGCATCGACTATTCGACCCCCGATTAACCGTCTTATCGGTTAACCGACCGCGTTCTAGTCGGCAAATTCAAATGTTTGCTAGTGATGTGGCGCTACGATATTTGGTTATGTCTTGGCTACTTTAATATTATTTTTGTTAAATATTTGCATGTTTTAGCTGGCAGCACTGGCTCGACCATGAAAGGGAGGCTAGTATTTAAACCAGGGCTAATACACTATACTAATAATGTATTTTTTCATACTTTTCGGTTATCCGATTTTTCAGTTATCCGACCAACCCCAGTCCCCAATTAAGTCGGATAATTGATGCTCTACTGTAATTTATTTTGTTGTTTTCGTAGTGTACATGTTTTGTATCGTTTCAGTCTACGTGCTTTAACAGCAAGTTTTTGTCTTAGTGTATCAATGTATTCTGTAACGCGTGTGTTGTGATGTTCGTGTTTTGTGTGTGTTTTTATTTTCTTGAAAATGTTTTTAAGCTGTTTCCTTAATTTGAGTGTTATGTTGTTTTTAGTGTATTTTGTCAGCCTGCTTAATTGCTGTCTAATGTCATTTATTTGTGTTTCTATTCTTCTTTGCCAGGCAGACTTGTGATAGAATTGTGTTTTCTGTGTATTTGTCTGTGATTGTACTTTCAGTTCATGCTGTGTCACTACTGTGACTGTCCCAGCATAAACTAATGTATAAATGTCTGCGAGTGTAGAAATTGAATGAATGTAGTGTGGTAGTAAGTAAGTGTTTACATAATTTAGTGTTTTTCCTACTTCCTTTGACGTGTTGATTTTTGGTATTCGTGGTCGTTGTGTGGGATTTGTGCCTGTATATTTAGTGAGTGTTTCCTGAAATATAAGTGAGAGCATATTAACTAAATCCATGTCTATGTTATCAGTGATGGATAAGGAAGTGTCTGTAGTATCATTAGTGGTAATTGTTGTATGTGTGTTATTATCAATGCTTGTTGCTGAATTATCCTGAAAGGTTACATGATCTTCATTAATGTCAGATGTTTCTCTCTTTTTATGTATTTTATCAGCAACCTCTTGTTTGATAAGTTCAAGTGTTGTTTGTGGAATAAGGCTTGTGTGTATAATTGTTCTTTTTTGATCAACAACTATTTGTTCGGTGACAGTGAGATTAGGATACTGTTGTGTCCTATGGTGTAGTTGTTGTCTGTATGCTGTCATGTTTGTTTCGAGTTTTGTGATAGTGTAGTAAGTACGGGTGATAAACTCGTTCATTTCTACTGTCCACTTCATCCGTTGGCGTGGTTTTCCAGCCTTTGTGGTCTGTGGATGCATTGCCACAGTAACACCAAAGCTGGGTTGGTTCCTCATCAGTTGAGGGGATTGCAGTAGCCATGCTTGGGCCGGTGCTGCTTTCGCCACCAGAAACCAAGGGAGACTGTGATCTATTTTTCGAACGTGAGCCTATGTCTAACCCACGAACGCAGACCTTGTTAACCCGGGCGAAGTCCGAGCTAGTATCACACTTTGGTCTGGTTATTACCATAATAAATATCTCCACAGAATGTGGGTGTGGTCACTCTTAGCTTCATTTCTTTCTATAGACCTTACTGGCATGGGTGAACTAAATAAAGAACATTATTTTTGATCTGTAAGACTAAATATCTGCATTCATAATTTCCAGTATAATAAGTCCTGTTAATATATAGAAAGTACTAGTATACAACATAAATTTTAAATAGAATAATGAAATCATTTTATGAGAAAAAAATATTTATTATAAACTTATAAACATTTTACTTACAATAAGAACACATGTAAAGAAAAGAAATTAATGTGAAAGTTGCATTTGTTTTTTATTTAAAATTCTCTCCATACGTGGATCTACGCTAGAAACACAAAAGCAAATTGTTTTCGAGTGATACAAGACGATTCCTGTATTTAGTTTTTAGCGCAACCGTAGACGAAAAACCATTTTCATAGAGATAAGACGTGGCGAAAGAGATTAATATTTTCAATGCTTCTGTCACTAAATTTCCATATTCATGTCGACGAGCGAGCCGAAACGTATTTAAATCTTCAGATGTAAATTGCAGTTGTATCGTTTTGTCGGCAGACATTTCGATGAGCTGGACGAGAATCTCAACTGGTAACTTAGCAGCGGCAACAACATTTCCACTAAATGAATTCAGTACCCATCTCTTTGAAAAATCATATTTACCTTCCGGTAAATACTTAATCAACTGAGTTCACGCAAATGCAATTTCATGCGATCCAAACTGTGGTAATCAATAGTGTCTTGTTTAATTAAAATTTTTCTCAATATAATCCGAAGTGAGTAAGAACATATTCAAATTTTTGCTTTGAAGGCGAATAATCCAGATATCGAGCTTCTTAATGAACGCACTAACTTTGTCTGTCATTAATAAATGCTTTTATCACGTAATTGTAAATTCATATTCGAGTCGTTTAAATGCAAAAATTCATCAGCTAAGTAAGCAAACAACATACACTCATTATAGTACATTAAGTAAACACAATTTAAATACACCAGTAAAGCTGTTGAAACAAATTACAAACATAACTAATTATAGTGCACTTTAATATTGTGTGATTAAGAAAACAATGCGAATAACGATGAAGTTGTAAACATAGTTTTGTCAATTCACATTTAACAGTCGTAAATTTTATTCTTTTTACAATAAAATATTAAAGTATATGTTCTAATACACATAAATAAAGCCTTCTCAACGTTTGAGGTACTGAAACAAAAATTTATTTCGTATTATATATTAAGTTAAAAGCTATTAACAGTGCTAAAACTCAGCAATGTATTAGAATATCAATAATATAGAACATTTTATAACATTAAGTAAGCGCTAAAGATTTGTGGGAAACGCCGGGAGGTAGGACGGAAGTCGAACCTCCTTGTTCTCGGCGAATAGGTCGGCAAGACCCGCCCCACTGTCAAGGATGGCTAATTTTGCGCGATATCCCGACTTGTCGGGATCGGTCAGTTACTTGTCAGGTCGAGTGGAGGAGTGTGTGTGGGGTCGTCGATAAAGAAAGGCAATATACGTATAACAGGACAACACATATAAGATTTATTTAGACGGTAAACAGATACAAAAGATCTAACGCGTTCCGTTCCTAACCGCGAGAGAGAGAGTTTACAAATTTAGGGGGGATCATACCTCTTCCTAGGATTAGCTGTAATCGTAGGATTAATCTTCTCAGTTCTCCGGTCGTGGAGGGAAGCGGGAGGATCGGGCGGGCGGCTCGTCGTCGGCGGGCTTCGGTGACTTCGTGTCTCGGCCCTCGCTTCTCGGGACGGATCCTACGGGTCGGGTGGCTTGTGCGGACCTTCAGCGACCGACCCCGTTCTTAGCTATCTCCCCCCTATTTATACTCCCGGTCTCGTCCGCTGCGATGACGGTAGATGATGAGTCGATCTCCCTGACTCAGAGGTTAGATCCGGGGAGGAGGGAAGTGAGTTTGCCGGCGGAAGACTGCACATCCTTTGAATCTTGATCGCTACCTCCCGAGGGGTTTGAACAATAAAATTTAAAACGGACTGGCCGGTTTTTGCCGGTCGTCACAGATTATTATTCGTTCTCTTATTTCGTAAGCATTGTGCTATTATAATTTGAGGATGTTACGATATTTCAAATATTCAATTTTCAAACAGCATTATATTACATTCGATTTTTCTATCATAGTGAATCATAGTAATGCAATTTAAAATGTATTTTGTATACTAGTACTTTTTATATATTAACAGGACTTATTATACTTGAAAATATGGATGCAGATATTAAGTCTTACGAATCAAAAATACTGTTTTTTATTTAGTTCATCTGAACACATACACTTTTAACTTGTGTTTCGGACTTGTTCATCCTTCCTCAGCAGGTCTTTAACCGACACTTTCTACAATTAACAATAAAACATTTTTTGGTACAATTATAACTAAAATTAATTGAAACACAATAATTTTTCGACAATAAATTAAAAATTCTTACAACTTCATAGTAATGCAATTCGGTGCAATATGTGAAAGCTGTGTGCCATCCGGGAGGACTTTTTAAACTGGCCCCTATTCAGGATTCAAACACGTGAAGAAAACCCGGAAAACTTCACGCGGCCAGCTGATTAATCAAATACACAATTAGTGCTAATTACACTATTTAGTGTGGGAGATAATTACCAGTAATTATCTTCCACGCAGATTTTTATAGGTTCTGATGAAAAAACAACTGTCACATATTTTCAATTGAATTTACAAGTGGCAGTTATTTTCATACATACAAAAACACAATGCCGAAAAATGTACTGAAAAGTGTTATTTTTCTATGCTTATCATAAAAAAGCTTCTAAAATGTTTACAATAAATCGGTTAACGATTCCCCTCAAATAAAAATTCAAATCACTTTTTATTTGAATTATAAGTTAAAATTTTAAAATCTAACTTCATGCAAAAGATTGATATATTGACATTTGTTAAATTTTTATTTATATTTCAATGTATCATATATAGGCTATATTGTGCACACACACGGAACATATTTAAAAGGTACAGTTATTATTTTTCAAGTAAACTTCAATATCTGTTTATCTATAAAATAAAACGTAATTTTAACGTTTTCCGCATTATAAGCAAAATGTTAGTTATTTACCCTCGATCCATTCTATATTTCACTTAAACATTGTATTTTCTTCTCTTCTAATGTAATAAAATAAATATTCTAATTTCTATCGATATGTTTTAACTTTCTTCCACGAAAGTCAAAACATATCGATAGAAACTAGAATATTCGTGTCCAGATAGAAAAGAACGTTGTTTACAAACATTGTCTACCGTTACATGATCACTTTTAACAACATACAAAGCGAATGGAGCTAACACAGCTATCATAAGCTTCAATGCTATACTAATTACAGATCTAATCGTTATAGCCGCCGCAAACTACTGGAAGCGAGAGCTAGCGTACTCTCTGTTGCGCTCGCAATCCCCGTCTCTTTTCCCATAATGCTATGGGCCATTTTTGCTAGGTAAGCTACTCGGGCAAGAAGTAGCCCCAAACTACACGTTTGCTCGCGTAACGTTGTTCACATGAGGTGGATTGGCTATAGAACAAAGATTTTATTATAAGTTACACTCTTAATCAGTCAGTTTTCGTTCCGAAGTTTGAAACAACGTGGGAATAATATGCCTAATAGTTAAGCCTAACTAGGCTTGAACCTATTTATAAATAACTATTTACTATTTTAATATACAACGTTTTTACCATTTTCTTTTCAATACTGAATGTATTAATCATGTAATTTACGTACATCGATAATATTCTATTATTTCTTTTTCGACATGTGGCATGTTTATGTGGTCTTCCATTTTCCCCTGCTTTCTCTTTCTAGCGTAATGCTCTCGTTGTTGAATTCTGTGAGCAGCGAGAGTACTCTCGTATCGCTGCTCTAGCGAAGGAAAAACCACGTGAGCAAGAGAGGTGCAGAATTTTTTACGTCATCGGTTGTGCTAGGGCACTTTTGCTAGCATTTTGCTTTCGCAAAGTGCTAGTTTGCTGCAGCTCTTAAGTATAAAATCACTAAGCAAGCCAGGGCAAGCGACGAACAGCAGCCAAACTTTAGGCAAAAAAACAAACAAAACAATATACGCGTCATTATCTTGTATCCAGTGCAGTAAATAGGATTTTGGACGCCTATGCCCAAAAATAGAAATGGCGCCTTTTTTCCTTTTGTTACTACATAAAAATAATAATGGTGGTTAATTTCTGAAATATATGTTCGTAGAAATTACAGATAATAAATACTATATAAATATAATTATAAAAGTTTTTTTGTGTTATTAATTTCGAATACACATTATTCCGAAACCTTCTCGTTGGCACCTTTATTAAATCAACGCCTATGGCGGTAGACACGTTGGATATCCTAGTTACTGCTCTGCTTGCAAGTAATTGTATATTGCAACACTTAAACCGATACATCGGTATTTATATTTTCAATCAAGTGCACTAATAGACATAAAGTTTATCTTTAACTTTTAATTATTCAAATAGACAAGAACTTTGAAAACTTATCTGCTATTGTGCACTGTTTAAATAATGAATGGACGAGGAATTCGAGACAGACTGTACAACACAGCGCTTTTTCTGATCTATAACTCCAGTTACTTCTATCAATGTTGTAAATATCGAATATAACGCTTCTATTATCTGAAACAAACAAAAAAAAAAACACTCAGCGGTATCAATAATTGCTTAAGAGTAAATATAGAATGACCTTTACCTTTATGACAAAGTCTTTTTTCACATAGAAAAACCCTCTGATTGATAATCCCAAAGGAAACTTCGTAAACCTCTTGACAAAGGAAGTCAACTAAAAAAGATTACACTTTATTTACGCTATGAATTGTTGAATATTATATTAATATCCCTTTCTATGCGGAAAACCTTGAGCATTAAGTAAATAGGTGGAATTCGTTATGCGGCGCATTTTTGCGTTTTTTGGGTAATTTTTTAAATCGCGATATTTCGCTTCAATATCGCGCTATATTCAATCTGTTTTTTTGTGTTTGATTAAAAACATATTACAGTTTACGATTGTATAATTTTTAGTTTTATACATATTTAAAATAATATGAAGTTTACGAACAAATTTGAAGGTTACGAACAAAAAAAAAAAAAATTAATTTACAGAGAATCGCTGAACTTTGTACATCTGTTAGATAGAAACATCTGTCCTCTATTAAACAAAACAAACCGCAGCTTTCTACCTAGAGCGGGGGAGAAGTTATTGCCATTATTCACACTATGTCTCTAATTACTTAGCTGGGAGAGTAGTCGATTGTTATCGTGAAGCGACACCGATTAGTCAGCTGTACGACTGTGTCAGTCGTAGAGCTTTGCTCTTACTTTTGTAAAATAATTAAATGTATTCAAAATATATATGAATTCATTTGACAAAAATTTTAAAGCCAAATTAACAGCGCGAACACCTTCCATAGACTTACTATAGGAAGGTGGAGTTTCCCGGGAATATTTATCGCTAGATAGTTTTAAAAACATATTTACTCGCCTAAATATTGTCGAATTAGCTAATTTAATGTCTAAGTGCATTAAATTAGTTAATTAGAATTAAAAATCGATTTAAAAAGCGAATTTACAGTGATTGTTTACATTTTACTTCGAAGGTTGGAGGCGGGGCTTTTCGCGGCAATTTTTTCGTTTCATAAGTCTGTGATTAGTTAAAGTAACGTCAACAAAGACAGAAGAGACTCAATAAAACTGTAGAAGGAGTTTCCCTTTGATTGTTTTCAGCCAACTGTGTAGTTAACTGCGAAGATTTACTGTAGAATAGTAGGGGATGTATTTACCAAAATATTTATGGCCCAGGGTGGTAACAAAACGTTTATTGGCTTAAACAAAGTCAATCGACATACAGAAGAGCGAATCAAAGCTAAGATCTCTGGAAAACTCGAATATAGCGCAAATTAATCGAATTTTTTAATTTGTTACCGATCGGTAAGTTTCGCATCACCGATAAACGAAGAAGTCACGTGATACAGACCGATCGGTAGCTAACCGCATGGAAAAGGCTATTATTTAACAATTACGCTAACTGGCGTTGTGCTGTTCATTAAAAAATAAACATTTTACAAAATTCATATTATTTACGAACATTTATCATAGCAAGAACTAGCAATAAAACTGAATTATCCAATTCAAACAGTCTTTATTATGTTGGAAAATATTTTTAATATAAATTGTGATTTAGTAGAAAACTATACACTCTATTATTATTTACATTACAGTGAATATAACGCGCTATCAGAAATATCTTCAACATGGAAATAACGTAAAATTTGAAAGAGCTTCGCAGGACGTAATTCTAGTAACTTTGTTTATTATTAATTGAAGATAAACCAATTTTTTTAGTGTTAAGAACAGCTTGCAATATAAACTGCATTCCGTACACAAGAAAAATAACTGTAATACACCAAAACAATATTTGCTGAGAAAATTATTCATTTGTTGTAGTTGATAACAATTGAAATTTTTATCTACGAGCCTGAAGAAAACTTTTAAATATAAATGTAAAACAAATCGAATGAATAATTTTTTCAGCAAAGATTACGTGTAGTTTAGTTGTATCAACATACAACTGAACTACATCATACTTATTCATTAACAGTACAAATTTGCAAGCTCAGTATTATTCCCCACAATGTGTTATTTTGAATATGCAGCAAAAAGTATGATTTATATCTAGCACAAAAATCTAGAACAAAAATGTAAAGAAATACCTTAAGCTTGAAAGTCAATGGGAGATCTGCTGGTGAAATTCTCTCGATAGACACGAAGTTGTCGTACATCTGAAATTAAAATAGTAAATTATTCCAAAGCGAAAAATAAAATAGAATATGAAACATATAAGTAGTTCTGTTGAGTTTTTGAATATATTGTTTTCAATTATGATGCATTGTATTCAGTTATTGACAATTAAAACTGCTGAAATTACAGTACAATACATTAAAATCTATAAACCACAAAAACAGTTAAATAAGTTTTTAATTTCAGTTAGTTAATATTAAGTCAGGTGTCAAGAGCAATATATCGTGTATCGTGAAAAATATGACTTTGTGCCTTATATGCATTTTAAAAATTCAAGTACTAAACATGAAATAGCACCAAATTTTTAAAAACAATAGATAATATATTGCTAATTAGTTATTTAGAATTTGTTAGAACTATATTTTCAAATGTTATATATGTTTTAAATTAAACGAATTATAATTTTCAAACCAACTTATTTTTTCACATAAAACATTATTCACTTACTGATGCAGTAGCGGTAGAGAGAGCCCAACTGAATAAAATTATACCAGTAGTGAAGCCCACGGAAAGAATTGCCGTAGTTATTCGCAAAGTAGTTTCCATTTCAACAAAGAATGTTTCGTACGACAAAAAGCAGGTGAAATACAGGTAAAAGGTGTAATTCATACATAAGATTTTGCTCAATACTTCATTCAATGTGTCGATGAATAGCCAAAGTTCAACGTGTTTTTGGATGATACTTTCCAATTTTTGTCGCAAGAACCGTTGTTTAGTATTTAACTCAGCTATTTCTTCAGACATTTTAACCAATCTTTTATGTAGAATATACCCTATTAAGACGGCTGCGTTCATGACGCCTGCAATATGGCCAACGGTGTACAAATAATGCAAACCATGTAGAACAGTGACAAGAAACGCTTCGGTATCCGTTCCGTTCTGTGTTTTTTATTTCCGTGTAGAGTATTAAGTCTGCAACAACAGTTGTTCCTATGGCTGGATGAATCGTATTCAGCAATACAAAAAGATTATATTTTTCGATTTTCTTGTATTCTTTTTGTTCCCCTTTGTACGAACTGAAGACGCAATGAAGAGGAATTTGTCGCCTCTTGAGAATGCTGTATTGAATCGACAGATAACTCGATATTAATGCAGTTACTATTGAATCTTTGAAAGCATCTTCCTTGTACATATTGTTAACTCGTAAACCGTAAATGTTGCCATCAATTAACCTTATCAAAAACAGAATATTGACCAACCAGAGAAAGAACTCTACGAAGTGCGTGTAGATTCGAAACATCCTAGAAGATGCAAAGTGTCCTTTCTGATTAGTGTCATTCGAAATACATAAACACGGTTTTACCACGTTCAATCCAAATGCTGCAATAGAGTTCATATAAGGAGCCAACAAATAAGCCAGACACACCATTTTGTCAAAATAAATGGCTTATATAATAATACAGTCAAAATTTCTTTTTGTTAATAATACGGTACATTGTGCATTTACTACTATATTTGGATCAGATTTAAATAACGTGAAACCTCTCGCAACAACGATATTAACTGTTACTGCAGAGATGTTTCCATGGATATGCCAGTAAATTATTAAAGCAAACGATAAACAGAAATAAAAGTTTCCCATTGGGGAACTCGACTTGTGCTATATATCTGTCATTCAAGTAGGTTTATGCAGCACGCCAGTAAATAAGTTATTACATTTATAACATGTCTTGCTGTTTAATATTTAATAATTGATTAATTTTATATAATCTTGAAAGATGAATAGATTTTAATAATATTTTATAATTAATTAGACATTTTCTGCAGTCTGATTCAGGTTATACAGTATGCAATGTAATTAGAATAACCATATAATTTTTAAAAACGGGTTTTTAATTTATTCTATTTTTTATAAAAATGTACATTAATAAGTGAAACAATATAAATTTCTATTGTCGAAATTGAATTAATAGTTATGTTAGAAATAATAGTAAATGAAACTCTCGTTAAAATACTATAAAGTTTCGAAACAAAGTAAATGATACTTTAAGTTAATTTCAAGTTGACAGTATAATATGGTTTATGTTTCAATAAATAATTCACTCTGTAGTTGACATTATTTTTTTTTAATTATCCGAATCAAAATAATATTACAATGAATTGTATTTGTTATCTGGGAAATTAAATCTTAGCTTCTCGAGTAGAGTTAGGTGTGTTTACTTTACCTAAGAACACACTTCCGGTAACATGTGTTCGAAGTTTTGTTTAAATCAGTTCGAAACTCGCATGCTAAAATTAGTACTTGCACATTCCTCGATAAAAGTGTCAAAAACGTGAAGAAACTTTTATAACTCCCTATATGTTAGGCCACAAAACACAGATGTGTGTTTCGAAAATTGATGTTGTCACGGCACCGTAAATGCCTGGTTTGAACGCCAAACGAAATTTGTCGTAGGTATTAATTTAAGTTAGAAATCGTAAACTCGATTAATACATATAACACGACATTTTCAGAATTTTAAATTGGAACGACAGCTTAGGAAATAAATCTTCAACTGAAATATCTCAGACCATGGATGATTCTTTAAAATTTCTTTGTCGTTACACAATCGGCTTTGCCACTTGTACACAGAGTCTTGCGAAATGACAAAACATTAGAATAATGACATTAAAATTATCGCAAACAAAAAGTATTATATGGAAATTAGAAAACGTTGATTAATATGTAATTAACATTGACATAATATGAATTGGATAACCAAAAGACATGACTGTTACAAAAGTTGTAATTTTGCATATTTACTACAGTATTCATATTTAATCTGATTTATTAAATTCGTTGTTTAAATAAACAGCAATAAAAGATTGAAAGATTCAATAAATTATGTTGTCAAACAATACATAGAATATAAAGCAAAATGTATTACTAGGTTTAATCTGATAAATGTATTGCGATTGGAATGCATTTACAGAAGTTTCGAAATATATCTAATTTACGTAACACTCGCATCTCTAGAGCAACATAAAACCAATTAACATTCATGTGAACAGGGCATTGATAGAATAGAAATAAATGCATATTTTAATTATAATTTATGATTATACGACTTAAGAGAAAACAGTTTATTATGCATATAATTAAGCAATTTAAAAAATGTACGAATGGCGGAAAAATAGTAAAAAAGTAAAACGGTGTACAGAATGTTTTGTGTTAATTAGTAAATACTTTTTGTAAATTGTGAATTTTATATTTATAACAGTTACATATAAAAATTAAAGTAATAGAAATTATTATTTTACATAATATAATAATGAAAATAATATCGCGAATAAAATATTAACGGTCATTATAAAGCAGAATGACAATAGCATATTTTTTTAACTATAGAGGTAAATGCACTGTAAAAAAACTTTTTCTAAAACTACTGTCAATTTCAAAATAATTACGGAAAACTTTTCGTGACACTTTTTGGATTCAACGGGTATAAAGGTTATTACATTAGCAGTGTGGGCTTATAGTCCATGTTCTGATTGCTAATTGTATGTTCATTTAAAGCAACAAAACGTGGGTTTTTGCAAGTAAAGTCTGTTATAAAATAATACAGCCACTGTGAAATAATGACATTGAAAACGAAAGAAGCACGTTGTGGTACATATTTCTATTAGAAAAAATTTGTTTTCAATGTCACTACTGAAAGCAATATAGAGCTTTATTAGTAACATATAATTAGTCACTCTTGCCTCAATTCACTGTTTAACTCACAATTGACTCACAATTTAACTGTTTTTTGATTTTTTGTAATTTTCCCACATGAACATCTTTCGCTTCGTATTATTTTGCGAGGAACAATACAAAATAATAGAAATGAATAGATTATTGGTTAAATATGGCAATGTAAAATAATAGTTCTACTAAACAGTGAAAAAGTAAAAAATAATGGAATTTGTAACATCTTTGTCGAAAGATAATCTATTAATCGCAATGTCTGCTATTCGACTTATATTGAAATTAACATGCAAAATAACAAAGAATAGTATAAAATGGTAGATTAAGACTTAATTGTACAAAATAGTTTTGACATACACGATAAATTAAATGTTTTATATTAAGATCCGGAAATATTTAGTAAATTATATAAAGTGTAGTTGATCAGCAATTGAATGTTACGTAAATCGTAATTCTGTGCAACTCTCGTAAAATTGTTATTATGAAAATATATGTACAATTTGAAATCTATAACAGATATAAATTTATATTTAATATGTTTGTTACTATTTAAATAAGAGATCGACACTCATAAATGTATTCCTGTAAAAAGAGATTAATAAAGACACATTTTCAAAGAAATTACGACTTACATAACTGTAATGAGTACAGATCTATTGATCAGTATTAATTAATTATTTCTGATTTTAGTATCTGTTTACGGTAATTAGTGTACAAAGTTTTCGTTGAAGTTGTAAAAGTTAGAATATTCTTTTCACAAAAGTTATAAAAATTTGCACATAAACACATGAAAAACATGAAAATAAAAAAACATGTGACAAGGCTAAAAAAAGGATAAACATGTGACTAGGTTCTCGTGCAATTGACCTAAAAGTTGGAGACACCCCAAAGCTCCCGAAAGGCGGTTGTCATTAAGAAGCCCCATATCATAAAAAAGTGCGTTTTGTAATGTGATAAGAAGACTTATTTTCCATACGAGGAGTAACCCGTCAGTTCCAAGCGAACTGAAGACACTAAGAAACGTCACGAGGGCAAGACCCGCCATACGACAGCGCCATATACATCGTATAAATCGTTTAAAGTATTTTTGATCGAAATTTGTAAACTATCCTTCTGCGTCTTTTCGAATAAACATGGTTATGTTAATTTTTAAAACGATTAAGGCAACTATGCCTATCAATTTGTTTGCAAATGCATCTAATTAGTCCAATCGATTGCCTGCAGATGAATCCAAATAGTCTAGAATATTTTTCTTCTTGAGCTTCGAGATTGGTCCATCTATTGAAAATATAACACTTCTCTTGTGTAGAGAACTATTGACGCAGTTTATTGTTTCCAACTTCATTGCAAATTGGCTCTCTTATTTTCATGAATGAATGGCAGGCAAACAGCTGAACATCTGGCAAACAGTTCACTGTATTTGAACTTTTTAAAACATTTTGCTTGCATAGTGTTTTTTCTATGCATGCAACAAGAGAAGACAGTTGTCTGGCTGACATAATCTGCTTACATCGTTCAGTTATGGATAGAAAGTGGTCTTGTGAATCAGTTGTTTCTTTTCGTCTACCATATACCGGCTGTGACCAGTTCTTTCGGGTTTTCTACGCAATTTATAAATTACTCATTGTGAATTATTCGACACTCCAAAGGATTCTAAACAAAACATATTTTATACATAAATAATAAATTCAAACAAGGAGATTTGATCATCACTGTGTACATCAAACCGACGCTTCACATCGATATAAACTGGTTTCGTTCCGAGCTGTCATTAGAAGGGTTTTTCTCTATTGTAATAGTGTAGTTGGTAGACAGAAGGAGATCAACAGAATATTGCAGATGGCCAGAGCTCTACGAAATGGAGCGAATACGATAGCAGGAATGATTAGAAGCTACAAATAAGCACAGGAAAGACTTTATGCGGCGATATCTGTAAAATCACAAAGTTCACGTAGCGCAAGAAATTCAAAATGATTTGTAAAAGAGCTCTGAATTTATATACTATATTGAGGAATGAAAAGGACTGTATAAATAGAAAAGGAAAAGCAGAGTTGTACAAGATATCTTACGAAAACGTGCAACAAGGTATTAAAATAAACTATAGTGATGTTACAAAAGGAAATTTCATACTCACACGGAAGGAGCACAGATATAATGTCTATAAGCGGTATTATCTCAGACGGCGCCTGAATATTATTTCAGATGGAGTAGACAAAAACCTCCGTAGTAAAATGGGAGGAAACAGATATTGTTAACATTGAACGAAATTAAATTTATAATTAAAATAAAATGTACTTGTAAACATAAATTTGAAAGTGCATTCAGAAAATTAAATTTCCATGTATTTTCAAACGTATTCTCACATCTCTCACACACAAAGACTTTGAAATATGTGATTGAGAAAATAATAAGTTATATAAAAGTATTCCTCACCAAAGTGTTTTATTATACTAAGCCAAAATTTTGAATTCGTAAACTTCTTTTTAATAACAATGAGAGTTTCCACGGTAAGTAAACTTTATCCTATTAAGTCAAGTAACAATGACAGATATCGAAATAGTTGGAAATCTTTGTTAATTTCTATGACTATTTGTGGTTTAAATTATACGGCAAGACGAATTACACTCTATTATGTATTAATAATAATTATTGGTGTAGTGTATACTATTTATAACGCATTAGCTTGCACTTTTTTTTCTACAAAAGTTTTTTACTGTTTTAATTTTGACATATGCTTTTCATTTTATTTTGGTAAAAATCAATTTGGCTTCTGTAGTCCATTTTCATACTAAAAAAACGAAGTTCGCAAAGTAGTAAAGCAGCTTCACCGTCTTACGAAATTTCAGAGAGAAAGTGAATTTCATCATAAATATTTAAAAGCGAAAGTTATTATATTTTCGATGTGCTTCTTTCTTCACTGTATTTTATCAATAATAACAGCATCTCCAGGTTATATCAGTTTTATAGCATTTGGATTTAAATTTAATAAATCTGTAAAAATCATTGTTTTGATTTCCTTTTGCACAATTAAATATGATGTTTTGGCAATTCCTACTCTTTGGTTATTTCTATTTTTCGTAGTAATATGTGAAGAATTAGAATACGCTTTTGTGTGTTTAGTGCATTCTCTTAGAAAATGCCAAAGATTCTTTGTAAAAAATTTTTTCAGTTGTCAGTGTAATATGGCGTATGTTTCTGTAATTGATTCACTATTGTGGGAAACGCCGGGAGGTAGGACGGAGTCGTACCCTTTTTTTGTCGGCGAACAGGTTGCAAGACCCACTCCACTGTCAAGGATGGCTAAATTTGTATGATATCCTGACTTGTCGGAATCGGATAATTGATTGTCAGGTCGAGTGGAGGAAGTGTGCGGGTTCGTCGATAAGGTTAAGGCGATATTCGAAATAACGGACCCAGGATGAAAACACATGATGATTTATTTAGACGGACAAACAAAATACAAAAATCGACCGCGTCCTGTCTCTAATCGCGGGAGAGAGAGAGTTCACAATTGTTGGGGGGTTCATACCTCTCGGTTATCGACAACAATCGCAGAATGTTCTTCGGCTTGGGCGGCGGCTCTGGCGGTGGGCAGAAGGATCCGGCGTCTTCGGAATGGCCTTTGTATGGGACTCTGTTTCGCCGGGACGTTCGTCTTTTTCGGACGTTCAGCCACACCGTTCTCAGATATCTCCCCCCTATTTATACTCCCGATCGCGTTTGCTAAGATCACCAATCACGACGGAGGGCGATGATTCGGGCTCCGTGACGCAGAAGGCGATTCCGGAGAGGAGGGAAGCGAGTTTGACGGCGGAAGACTGTACATCCTTTGACTTGTAATTGTTATCTCTGATTTTGATTGTGATCTCCCGAGGGGATTTGAAACAAAGAAATTTTAAAATCGGACTGGCTTAATTCGGTCCTCACAGTGCATCGGACTTTCTAAATCAAACTTGGTCCTAAACGGGACTAGTTTGATTTTAATTTTATATTGGGGTGTACAGGGAGGGTTACTCTCTCTCATTTGTCAATACACACTGCTATAAATAAATATAGCTAGGTTATTTGAGACGCGTTACAATAGTATAGATTGACTTGATAGAATTGTATTGAACATCGTAGTAAGATTGCAGCGTATTAAGATTGTATCCAGATTGTATAGATTAACGCGTTAGAATTGTATTCTTTTTTTAGAAACAATATTAAAACAATACGATAAATTCGATGGCTAGGTGGACTGGTTACAGTACATTCGATCTAATACGTTGATCGGTTGTCAATCAGTTGATTGATTGGTCGGGTTGGGTGTGAGAGTGGAAGTTCGTATTTTGAGGAAACACGTTGTTAGATTTCCTTTGTTCTTGGTAAGAAGTTGGTCCATTGGACGAAGTTACACGGTTGGATTTTTGATGATCGCAAATTACTTCGGTGATTGGCGAATGGGTTTTATGGAAGTTCGTAATGTCTGGCGATGCGAAGTAAGATGCAGGTATTATTCTTGTTGAGTGCATTGAGGCAAACGTCGGAATTTCAATCTACGATCGAGCGGTGATAGTGTCTTCCGGCGGGATTGGAAAAAGTTACTGTCTTGATATTCAAAAACGTATCAGCATAGAAAATAATTGGATTAAAGTTCATTGGCATAGAAGATAGAGGTATGTAAACACATACGTAGATCGGGATATTACTCTCTCTCAGAGAATGATAGCTAATTATGTAGGTAACAAAATATAAACATTTCTCTAAACGCTAATATTCAAAACTTCTAAAGGTAAAATTTAATAATCGAATACAATTTCCGACATTCCTATGAATATACGAATCTTTAATATTGTTAATTAGAAAGATATAAACTATGAATAAGAGAAGTGCTAAAAATATACATAGATGGATAATTGTTTGGGTTAGTGGGGTTATGAAGGAACGCTCAATGAGATTAACAATTATCGCAAAATTTTGCTTTGGCTTTTACCTTGGGTTCCTTCTTACTAAATAGTGAATATTCAGTTTTTCTGCGGCTCTCGTTGTATGGGGCAGTCTAATGAGCACATAGGGAAGTAAGTGGTCTTACACGTAGTTAAGTCGTGATGTTGACAGAGCATGTAGGATTGGCTATCCCTAGATAGCGCGATACCTGGATGTTTAGTCTCGACTTGCAAAGATGCTTAAATTGACAGTTAGGGCTACCGTGATTGACTACCCTGGATAATATTTAACTAGTGAAACCGGATGTATAGGTTCGAACATCGCGTAACCTTCCGGGTGTTGGTGGATATATATTTTATGGTCAAGTTCCCGTTAGAAGATATCGTAATAACTGTATCGTAATAAGTCCCTCTTTGTTTTATGGCTTCTAGAATATGGTCACTTTGATAGGGCACTTCTTCCGAGTCAACTTCTTCTGTCCCTAAAATAGGGAAATATGGGTATTAGCATCAACGTCCGTTTCCTTTTGGGGAGTAATGGTTCTCCAATGGTGGGGAGATAAGTTATGATTGGATATATATATAGAAGGGTTGTTTACTAGAATTCGATCGACCTTTTTCTACGCTCAGCATGCGGTTATAGCTTTATCGATAATTTCAATAGTCAATTTAAAGTTTAAGGAGAGGACGCTCGACTCGTGGCAGGAGAAATTAATCGAGGGATGCGGTTACGTCTAAGCATAACCCATGGTTGGTCTTCCACCGGGCCGCGAGTTCGAAGGGCATATGGGGACATGATTTCTTGTTTCCCAGTCGTTTCCGCTTCACACATTTCGCTTTCTAGCTCGGATTCCTCTAACTCGCTTTCGCTTTCTGGTTCCGACGTTTCTTTCGGTAGTGGAGGGAGTACGGAGGCCAGAATAGTTTCATTCCAAGGGTCGGGTAGTTCGCTAGGTGGTGGCATGATCCTTAATGTTTCTTCTCCTTGTGATACCTCAGATTGATCGACGGTCATGTCAGCGTCATTCCGCTGTATTTTCGGTCACTTAATTTTCCGATGGGTCGTACTTCTTCGTCGTTTCTTTTTCCGATTCGTTAAAGCGTCCCTGGTGAAAGGCGCTCAGAGCGTTCGTACTTGCCCTGGTTCGGGAGGACGTTTCTCCTGACTCTTGGATCCCTTTATCTTCCGTTTTACGGGTTTGGAAGGTGAACAAAAGTGAACGACTTTTCCATCCGGTAGAATTATTTGGCTATTATGGAAATCGAGATTCAATCGCACAGTTTCAAGAATGTCTCGCCCTATTATGCCGTCACACGGAGAGGTGATCTCTGCCCGAACGATTCTGCAAAACTGGGGGAACTTGTGTTCCCTTAATTTAAAGATGAAAACCGCCATACCTACGGTCAGAATAGAATTTCCCTGTGAACCTGCTATCTTTCTCTTGATACCAAATTTAACGGGCGCTTTACCCTTCAAGTTGTTTGCTACATTAGTTGATATAAGCGTGTCTTCAGCTCCGAAATAAACTTGCATCTTCACAGGAATATTATTAATGTAAACTAAAATGATAGGTTTAGGTCTGGAGAAGGTTCTTGTTAATCTGATCCTGCCTTTCTATTTCGTGTCGCTCTCTTCTCCTGTTGAATCGGTATAAGGAGGAGAAAAAGTTCTGCAGGAATCAGTATATCATTGTTTCTGCTCAACTATAAGATTTCTTTTAGGTCTAATTCGAGGTTGTTGACCTTTGACACTTCGCACTTGGCCTCTCCAGCGATCTCGATCCTCTGCTGGAGACTGGGATCTGAATCGAACTCTTTTTCTATCATTTCCTATGTCGTTATTGTTATTATATTGGTTCCGGTGTTGATTTTGGTTGCTCGGTCGGTCGGGTCTGCGGTTGGGATTGACATAGGTGGGATTCGCAAAACTTCCCCGATCGTTTCGTTTCTCCGAGGGGGTCCTATAATTGCGTGGAATTGTACCTTGAGTGAGCTCGTCTATTCTACCTTTAAGTTCTTCCAGCATCTTCGTTAACTGCGTTAAATTGTCTAACGGGTGATGATCGGTTGATCGCAGGTTAATTGTCTGCATTTTCCCGCGTGATCGCGTGGTGAGTTCTTCAATTGTTTCTTCATTAATTGCGGCATCTAGAGCCTCATCAAAGGTTTTTGGAGCACGACTCATTACCCTTTGTTGGATCCTTGGCGTGATTCTGTTCAAGAATTGGACCTTTAGGCGTTCGTCTAATTCTTTTCTCTATACTCGCTGAATGATAGCGGTTTCTGTCGCATCTGCATAGGGTTCCGGCGTGATTTCGATCTCTGTCGCTAGCGCTTGCAACCAGGCGGCATATGCTTGGACATCTTCATCCCTTCTTTGCATGCAGGAATAAAATTGATTTAATCTAAAAGTAAGAGGCACTCGATCGAAACGCTGGAGCATAAGTCTTTTGAATTCATCGAAATCGTCAACTTCCTTGATTCGCCGATCCTTTCGTACGAATTCCCGGGCTATCCCCGCTAGTGTTAATTTCGCTACTGCCAGCATTTGCACTTTCGACCATGCGGCAATCTTCATAATATCTGCCAAAGAATCGAAAAAGTCCGTTACACAGGGGTCTTGCGGGTCTCCTGAGAATACGGGCAGCAATGGCATGATTCCACCTACACCGCCCAACGTAAGGGGATTCAGTCCTGGATTCGCTGAGATAGCAGGCCCTGCCGCGGGTTGAGGATTAGGTTCCATTATTGCTATTTCTAATTAAGTCCCTACTTCAACTCAAATCGACCTTGTTACTCGAATATGGCCTTTTTTTTCTCTCTTATCGATAGTTCGAAGAAGTCTAACCCCAGTCCTGACACCAATTGTGGGAAACGCCTGGAGGTAGGACGGAGTCGTACCCCCTTTTTGTCGGCGAACAGGTCGGCAAGACCCACCCCACTGTCAAGGATGGCTAAATTTGTATGATATCCCAACTTGTTGAAATTGGATAATTCATTGTCAGGTCGAGTGGAAGAAGTGTGCGGGTTCGTCGATAAGGTTAAGGCGATATTCGAAATAACGGACCCAGGATGAAAACACATGACGATTTATTTAGACGGACAAACAAAATACAAAAATCTACCGCGTCCTGTCCCTAATCGCAGGAGAGAGAGAGTTCACAATTGTTGGGGGGTTCATAACTCTCGGTTATCGACGACAATCGCAGAATGTGCTTCGGCTCGGGCGGCAGCTCTTGCGATGGGCGTAAGGATCTGGCGTCTTCGGAATGGCCTTCGTATGGGACTCTGTTTCGCCGGGACGTTCGTCTTTTTCAGACGTTCAGCCACACTGTTCTCAGATATCTCCCCCCTATTTATACTCCTGATCGCATTTGCTAAGATCACCAATCGCGACGGAGGGCGATGATTCGAACTCCGTGACGCAGAAGGCGATTCCAGAGAGGAGGGAAGCGAGTTTGACGGCGGAAGACTGTACATCCTTTGACTTGTAATTGTTATCTCTGATTTTGATTGTTATCTCCCGAGGGGATTTGAAACAAAGAAATTTTAAAATCGGACTGGCTTAATTTGGTCCTCACAGTATCTAACTGTAATAAATTTATTTTCTTTAATTATTCAAATTAAAATGATATTACACTGAATTGTAATGGGAATTGTCATGTAGTTGCATAACTGTATTCCAATACACATTAGTGTAACATTAATACAAACAATATTCTTCACGGAAAAATGAACCATTAAGACTATAAACACTACTGATTTTGGGAAATGAATGTTCTGCATTATAAACTGTTATCACTAAAGTCATTTTTATGGAAAAAAAATACATAGAAAATAATATCGAGTGTTTATCATTGTTGTATATGAAGCAAATTAAAATCGCAAGTTCGATTATTCGGAATTTTACTTTTTTAAAATAATCAATAATATTAATGTTAATTTTTTGCAGATAATCAAGTAACAGAAATAATTATATATATTATATATGCCAGAGATAATTATGATTTTTGCAATTACATCTCATTGTTTTTTCATTATAAAAGTTAAAAACTGATTATTGAATTTTCTAAGTAATGAAAGAAAAAAGATTTTGCATTTATAGTGAAAAGTGATAAATGAACTTTTAACATAAAAAATTAATTCTTACTTATACAATTAATTTTTAATAATATTTATACTAATTTTTAAAGAGAATTTATGTAGATAAAAATTTTGCATTAAAAGAAAACCTTAATTTTAGAATTTTTAGGCGAGACATTGTTAGTAATATGAAAAACTTCAATATTTTTGAAAGTGTGAAGAAGAAAAGCACAAAAAAAATCAACTTTTCAATAAAGATTATGTCATATAATAAATAAAATAAAATATGGTTATTATGTAAAATTATCAGTGTGAGCAAGCCAGAATCGGAAAAGAAAACGAAAACCATAAACTGTCTTAAATAAAAGAGGGTGTGTGATTGTGTAAAAGAATTATTACTAAGCAATAACCATATATCATTTGTGTTCTCTATTGTATAACGTTAACGTTAGTTCTGTTGATAAAAAATCAAATCAAAGTGAAAATTTTGTATGGTAAAGTATGTAAGTAACTTCACATTTATTACTTTAAAACAGTCAGCGAGTAATATAACTTATATTTCGATCTCACACAAATAAATTATTTATTTAAAACACTTACCTTTTAACCGATAATTTGTGTAGAAATGCAAATATTATATACAAATATACATCAATGCCAGCTTAAAAAATTATCATAATTTTTGATTCTATTTTACAATTTAATGACGAACACTTCGTGCTAACATTACTGTACTTTCGAAGTGTTTTAATGAAACATTTTTAACATTTCCAGATCCTTAAAATCATAATTTTTTCTATACCCAAATTTATTTAAAACTTCATTGGCCGAGAAGATAAACTATTTAACTCTGACAGTAAGTAGCTAGATCTGTACTTAAAATGTTTTATCTTTGTAGAGTGTTCTATGATAAATATGTAAATAGCAAATAGTTTACCATAGAATGTCTCACTGATATATTATTGCCATGTTTTTTTATCACTCTAGTTAACTCCTTAATTACGAAAAGACAGGAAATCAGTGGCGTGCCGTCATTGGAAGCGATGGAAGCGCCGAGTCCACTTTCCAATGACCTTTCCTTGTATTTTATAAAATAAATATTTTCATATTTTAACGTACTTTGCATTAATTAAAATTAATATTTTATTATAACAGCATTATGTATCTTTTACAAATTTCTATACTACATGTGAAAAAAACGATAAGATTGCTATTGTATATTCGAATAATTCAGTGGCGGAAAGAATGTCGAAACCGGGTCAGTTTCCAATCAGCCAGGTCATATAGGCATTGGCGCATGCGCTTTACAGAGCACCAACGTCACCCTGTTTAGCTGGTTGATGGTTTACACATAAAGCATCTAATTTTATATCCCGAACCAGTTGTGGGCTGTTAGCTGCTTGCCTGCTAGATATTCGGCCGCCTCGCTCGATTATGTGAATCATGAGTAGGCTAGATCAATGGCGGACAACCCCCGGCCCGCGGGCCAGCTACGGCTGGCGAAAAGTTTCTATACGGCCCGCGATATCTTTAATAGATTATTAAATTGGAAAAATAACTAATTAATAGTTAGTTATTTTTCCAATTCTTTGTAATTTTCGATAACGATAAGAGAAATAAATGTAGTAATTAACTTTTTATTTATTTATTTCATTATTGCAGACTAAAAAAATTACAAGTCACAAAAAGGCGTCAATTAACTACTACGGCCGGTGGAAAAAACGTAAAATTTATTCTGGCCCACGTTATAAAAAAGTATGCCCACCCTAGACTAGATTTATAACTTAACCCAACCGATAGGAATTTACTGGCATGTTTTTATGATAGTTCTGTATAGTTGACAGGGGTTTTAAAAAAATCCATTAAAATATTTGATATATTTATTCTGAGTTTATTCCGCTTTTTCATCTTACATTACTTACGGATTTCGATGTTAAACCGGTGATATTACGATTTAGTATGTCCCATCTGTAAGGGGATGCAGAAAAACGTGTACAATTATAGTGCAGTGTTAAAAAATTAACTGTTACTTTGGCAGCATCATTTACAACCAAATTTAGTGAATGAGACGTACAATGGTACAAAAAAAGCTCTAGAATTTATTTTCCTTAAATTTACGATTTATGTATCTGTTGTCATAAAAATTTGTTTCCACTTCTTTTCCAAGACTACAGATATTCGAGTACAAAGTAACTAGTTTTGACTTATTTCTACTTAAGTAGTAGTTAAATAATTAAGCGATTAGGGAATTAGAAACATAAATAAAACCCCGATGAAAGAGCCGAAATTTTACTTAAACAGAAGCGTAATTGAACCAATCTCTTGCCGAATACAGCGGGGTCTGTTTTCTTTATAATATTAGATGTAATAAAGACAGAAATTTCTCCAGTTCAACGAGAGTGACCGAAAAGTTGTAAATTTTTGAAATTTCCGTGAACACTTGGTCCTAAAACGAATTAGTTAGAAAATCTGTTAAGTTTAACATATTTAGATTTTTACAGTTATGGTGAGAAACGTTTGAAATCTACAACAACCCTGTGGCGTCCTTTGATATATACTAGTGATGCGACAAAAGAGGCATTTGACATTGACCGGTATTGGCACCCTCGGGATTTGGCACGCACACACCTACCTGGACCGTCTCCGATTCCATTCATTAGCCACTCGTAGGGAGCTATTTCACTAAGTGGATTGATTTAAGATTTAAAAAGTAAAGAATATTTTGTTATTTTTATGTACGTTTCTTCACAAAGTTATATTTAATTATAAGTTTCTTTAAAAGTATATTCGTACAATTGAAGAATTTTTTGTACTAGGCATGTATATTCGTCACACATTTTGTTTTACCAAGTAAGTTTTTTTTTAATTTTAATTTTAGCCCTTATATCGTGGCTAGTGATTCAAAAATTTATTTTAAAAAAATTTTGGTTCGAGACCGTATAATGAAAAAGAAAACATTATTAAAAGAGAAAGACCAATGCCTAAATTAAATATAAATACGTCGACAAAAAAATTTCGACATTTTGACGAAAAAAT
Organism: Centruroides vittatus; assembly: GCF_030686945.1. Lineage (NCBI taxonomy): Eukaryota > Metazoa > Arthropoda > Arachnida > Scorpiones > Buthidae > Centruroides > Centruroides vittatus. The sequence continues at coordinate 113,611 of NW_027121884.1, read as the reverse complement.
TTATGACGAATGACGATTCTTTCGTAAAATTGAAGCAATTTGAAAATCAAAGAGAAATAAAATTTAACATCGGTAGACAATATAAAATAAATATTGAAAATTATAACGAGATAATTACGATTAATAGATATATCTAAATTAATAGATGTTATATGTTTTTTCTCAAAGCGAGAATTGGCATTTAGAGGACATGGAGAATTTATTGATCTAATAACGGAGGTAATTATATTGAACTTTTTTATTTATTAAGTACGTCAGATAATCTATTAAAAATAGATTAAAAGAAGTATACGGTTTTTACTGGCTTATCGAACAAACGAATACGAACGGGCCCTGACACGCAATTAATTGATTGCCCCTGTAAGTCGGCTTCTTACAGAAACACAGCTTCCCTATCATCAAATGTCACAGCACACACCTGTAGAAAATACATTTAAAATAAAAAATATTACATTTATATTATGACTAGTACGGAAAAATATGTAGTAATAAGAGGGTAAAGTTGTCGGAAAAGTAATTTATTAAAATCATAATTTACATGTTTATTGGTTTGTCTCTACAGAAAACGTTGAAGAGATGTGCAACACAAAAAATAAGAGTTTTCGGTAGTTTGTGAAAGATGTAATTGGAAGTAGAAATCTCAGATTAACTAAAATTAAATAGTATTTTATTACAGAAATTTTCGATTTGTATCATAAGTTGTTATTTTAATATTACATCGAAAATTTTGTAAATATTTGTAAATTAATACGATTGTATTAGTCGTACGACCGGATATATCGATATTCAAAGTGTTTTTTTTTTTTCTTCTTCTTTTTTAGATCTTTCGAACTAAAGCGAAATTACAATAAGACTCAAATGTGGCATTTGGTTTAAACATTTTTTGCAAATCCCATCTTGAAATACATTAAAGGAGTCATACAGGAAATAAACCTTTCGAATGCGATATATGTCAGAAACGATTTGCTACCAAATGTTACTTGGCTATTCATTGCAAAAAGCATACTGATGAGAAGCCTTCCAAATGCGACATAAGTCATCAAACGCGCGGATATCTCTTCAATTGCCGTCAACATAAAGAAAAAAATTCGGAACCAATAGTATTCGCGTGTTGTTTATACAGTGTTTATTTTTCCCGGAAAGATAAAATTGTTAGTCATCTTTATGAACATTTTAATTCAGGTTGTCCAAAGTGTAACTGCCAGTTCTCACGTGAAAGTGGTTTCATAGCTCACCTTCTTCGACATTCGAAAGAAACACCACGATGTGCGAATCTTGCTTTCATCCATTTGCACGAATTTCGACTGTTGAAATGCATAAGAGTATTCTAATGTTTTCGGAAAATGCATCTTACTGCACAGATTTTGGATCAAAAATATAAGATGTAAATAATATACAAAATATACTGTGTGTGTTATACCGTTTTTCACTTTCAGTCGTATTAGCATAAAATATAGCAATGAATACGAACAAGAGAGATTTGTAATATGTAATATAGTCGGTTCGTCATTTCCGTGTCTAAAAGTGTAACGTAATTATACTGTATACATGAAAATTCCTTTGTCACATCTGTAATCATTTATTTCTTCCGAAACTAAAGCAATTGTTTACACAGGCAAATCATGCAGAGATGAAAAGCATTAAACTAGGCATTCTACAGAATCAAACTAACACAAAAAACTTGAAATCAGTAGCGTCTGTTGAAAAATCTGATGAAACAATAAACACTATCTTTCTGAAAAAATTGTACATGTGGTTAACTAAATTTAAAACGAAGAATAGAGAAACTGCTTGTGATATTCTGAACAGACAGCGAAAACAAAAACACTAACAAACAATTATTTATTTTGATATCGTCTTCATGCTAGACTGCAACGTTTTAATTATATTTTAAATTTATTATAAATATACACTTTCGATTTTAGTAGTGTTTTGCTGCTGTACATTATAGTTTTCCTGTTAACAGCAGAGACGTACTGGCCATTAATGTGACTTTAATATGGAGAAAACATTTGAACTGAAGTAATGAGAGATCGTACCAAAATCGTAAGTTCTTTTTTAATTTATCGGCTCCTTTGCCATACGACTGTCATTTGTGTAACTCTACTCTCGGATATAGAACTGAGGATAAAGAAGAACAAGTACACAGGCAAACTGAAATTATTACAAGTGAGAATTTATAAGATTGGAATTTGAGAATGACAGATCAATATAAATTATAAACCGAAACTAACAAACAAATTTAATTTTCAAACTGTCTTACCATACAATGAAAAATTTATAAAGTTGATAAAATAAATCTATAATTTTATCACGAAATCGTCAGAATTTATAAAGTTGATTAAATTATAGATTTATTTTATCACGAAATTGTCAGAACAGTGCAGAAAATAAACAAATGTAACGCATTTATATTCGATTTAAACATTAGAGAAAATTAAATTTATAATTAAAATTACAGAATATTTTTAAATAACAGATTTGAAAGCGAATTCAGAAGAGTCAATCCGCATCTATGTTTAAGTGCGAGCGACGTTATTTACTGACCAAGACCTTATTATATACAGACTTTATAATACGTAATTCGTCAAGAATAAATTACATCGTAGTTTTGTTTCTAAAATTCTCCTTTCATTTCACTTTATCAAAATGAGAATTTCCTCGGTAAGTAAAGTTGATTCTATAGTCATTTCGAGTCAGACAAACGAATATCGTAACACTTGGAAACCGTTGGTGATTTCCATGATGTTAAGTGGTCTGAATTTTCCAGCAAGACGAATTACATTATATAATGTAATAATGATCGTAATTTGCATTTTACACAGCATTTATCTGACTTTAATTTATGGTTTTGGACTAACAAAGAACAATGGAACAGTTATGGTTTTGTCATTCTTATTCTGCGAGTTGTTTATGATAAACAGTATTGCATCTGCACTTCATTTTCATTGTAAGAAAAGCGAAATTCGAAAACTTATCAGGAAGCTGCACAAATTCACAGGCGTTCGGATGCAAAAGGGATTTAGTCAAAAATATTTAAAGATTAAAGTTATTATTGTTTGGATATGCTTTATTGTTTACTGCAGTCTACCAGCATATTCAGGTGAGAGTATTTACACAGTTTTCGGATTGCAAGTGAATCAAATAGTCCACATTATAATATCAATTTTTGACAAGGCACTTATGTATGGAATTCACGTAATGTCCATTCTTTGGCTTTTTCTATTTTTCACAGTAATTTGTGAAGAATTGGAAAACACTTTAAGGTGTTTGCTGAATTCTGTAAAAAAAGGACATGTCTGTTCTTCACGATTACATTCGATGCTAAAATTCTATACTCATGTTTTAGCAATAGCTAACAATTTGTCAAATATTTTTTCCTGGATGTTATTTCTTTGGACTGTTTATATTGGGAATAATCTTCTTTTCGCCTTTTACTTTTTAACAACCGTACCACCATCTGTAAAATTAAGCATGTTAAACAACTTCATTCTAACATCCTTTATTCCGTTTTTATATTTTATAAATTTATGTATTGCAGCTTCTCGAGTGACAAATATTGCAAATGAAGTAACAGCAGCATTTTACATGGTTTCTTTGATCAGCGATAACCACTTCAACCAGTGTTCTGCATTCTCTAAGTGTGTACAAGATTTGCCTAAATTTACAGCCTGCGAAATGTTTACTGTAGATAAGAAACTAATCTTGACAATTGGAAGTGTCCTGATAACATATATAATTATACTGAATCAAATGAAGTAAGAAATTAAATTATAAATAAATTTCGTATCTACGAATGAATTAGTTATAAGGATTTGTATCAGATAATGTCATTGTTCAGATTTAATGTGTTAATAACATTGAGCGAAAACAGTACATTATTACACTGACAAATTATTGTTCAATTATTGATGGTGTGGTATTACAGTAAAAACACTAATAATAAATGATAAAAAGTATGATGTTGGACTGTTTATTTAACAGTGTTACCATAAACCTAGCATCGAAAACTCTAAAATTTTGTCTGTTAAACTACAGCTGACTCTTGATAATCCGACAGGTATGAAACCAAAGGGGTGTCGGATTCCTGAAAGTAATTACATATTTGGCATTGTTTTGCTAGCAGTAGTCTACAATATTCCTACATTTTATGAATAAAATGCTGCCTAGGTTAATATGGAAATGAAACACCCATTTCGGTTAACTAAAATATGTTTATTAAAAGAAATATGGAAGCCAATAAATGTACATACAGTATGTCTAGGCATAAATAATACAGTACGTAAAGAACTGCTCACGGAAAACACAACAAATGTGTGTCATTGTGTAAGAATTGGGTGGGGAGATTCATGTCCAGACATCCTTCTGTGCAAGAAGACACGTAACGGAAAGGGGACTACAGTGACTTTGACGGGAGGTGCGTCGGACTGCTGAGCATGTCGGATTATCAAGGGTCAGCTGTATTAATATTTTTAAAACTCTAATGTATTAGTGATATTTAACGATAGAAGAGTTTTATTATGCTAAAGTATTACAGTTTACAACAATGTACTTTTACATTCATACTTTATTGCTTTTTACATCTCATATCTAATATCACTTTCAACTTGATTCAACTTGATGTAAAACTTATAATGTACAAGTCACGATATAACTGGTAAGTAGTAAGTTTACGTTTTAATACACATTTAAGTATTATGTGTTACACTTAAATATAATTGTTAAACACGGTAAACAACTTAAACTGTTCAATTATTGGAAATGAAAAAGTCACATTTTATGGATTATATAGAAATGATTTTAGTTATTTTGCACAAATGTAAAACTTATTAAAATAAATGTTACTTATTTAACTAAAGCAAGTCTCTGTTTTTATACTAATATTAACAACTCCACACTAAACATTTAGATGTTTCTAAAATATATCTTAATATCGAAAATGTAGTATTAATATCAATTAATTTAAATCATTGCGTATAATTAAAATTTATTTCATGCTCACTTCACCCTACGTAATTTACTGCAATAAAAGTAATCGTCTTTATGTCAGGTTTAAGCCATTTAATCGTTTAACGTATTGTAAGGCCGCCGACTTCCAGGGAAAAACAGTTAATCACGCGTCAGGAAAACCTAGGGTCGGAAACGTATGTGGGTGGTGGCGGTAGGAGACAAAGATGACAAGTGTCTTACACAAAACCGTTTATTTTAACTACTAAGTTAACTTACATATTATTGGTACAAATTGCGATCTAGATCGACTCTTGTGGTGATAGAGATCTTCGGTTGTCGGTAGTCGGATGCGGTCCGTCTTCCGAAGATGCGTGCCTGGGGCTGGGATAGCGAACTGTCTATTGCACTGGACGTGTGGCTTGGACGGGTGTCATCAGCTGGTGAACGTAGGTTCTGGCGTCTATGAGGTAACACTGGTCCAGAGGAGAACTGCCGCACTTCTTCCAAGAACGACGGAAGGAGGGTCCACCCTTTGACGTTGCGACTCGGGAGTTTTATAGGAGTTTCCCCCTTGAATTTCACCCTTTTGATTGGTTCTATTCTTCCTCTCCCTTACCCCGATTGGTCATTTCTTTTGTTTCTATGCGAAACTGGAGACCGATCTGGGTCGGGAGAGTTCCGAGAGGTGTTGACGGAGTCTTTGAAGTTCGTGCTCGTATATTCCGTCGTTATGGCCCTCTCTTTGACGTTTTTGACCTCACGCGGTCCGCTAGATGCTTCGGTGGCCATTTACCCTCCTCTGTTTCCCGTTTCTGACACTCGTACACGAGCACCTGGACAAAGCTCCCTCTCTCTCGGTTGACATCCCCTCGAGTCGTTCATTATCGTGTCGCGTTTGTTTTAGGATAAGTTTGGGAGAGTTTCTTTCGTGTCTGGTTTACATCACCAACACATGTTCCTGACACGATTTGACTCTCGAAACTTTCCGACTTCGGAACTTTATAATTATTCACCATTTTTACGCGTTTTTGCGATCCCCACAGTATTTACTTCTGTTTAGTTTTTAATTCATTCATGAACCAACTATGATATACAATATTTTTAATAAGACAATCTTAATATATAATGAAAAGAAGTTTCTCTTATTATTGAAATTGGAGCAGAAAATGAAAAAATAGATTCTATTTTTATTCCTCACAATATTCACGAATTTTGCACAGATGCTAGCCAAATTCTCTATCCTCTGTTTGCATTTTTTCAATTGGTCTGAAGTTTTTTTTCACATATGTTTCGTATGAAATAAAAATATTTGGTTAATGTTACCTATGGTAGCGAAGTCGGCGACAGGGAAATTTTTTCGACCCTTCATTATACACAGCGACAAGGAATTTTTCTTTCTACCGTACATTTAGACGGCGACGGAGAGATTATTTTTACCTTACGTTCTATAATAAGAATACTAAAAAATACAAATAACAAAAAATAGGATAACTTACTTTGTTACTGAGCTTTTCCCTTTTTCCTGTCGACTGAACTCGAGTCTCCGGTACGTGACGAGGCTCTTTTTTTCCCTTTCGTTTTAACACTTTTTTTTTTTACCTTCGTCTTGTGTTTTGTTTTGCTTTTTTTTCTTTCTTGCTGACATTAGGTGAGGGAGTAGCAGGAATAGTCTCTGGTTTTTTCCAACCAGGTATTTTTCCGTGACCGGGATGTATTCGACCAGTCTATGCCTGCCTCCTTAGAAATACCCGAGGAAATTGCCGAATTACTTGTCATGCACTCTAAACCGATATAGTGTCATACGAATGTCAAAATATTTGCCCGTGACATATTGCCACATTTCCCTTTGAACGTTCCTTCGAAAGCCGAACTATTCCGCCAGCATTTTCGGCAACGCATCACGCATGATCTCCGGTCGCTGCGATAACTCAATTTGCATGTGTTGGCCACATTTCTGGCAAACTTCCCCAATGTGTTGGAAGCCCAGTTTTAGGGCAAATTTCAGTTCGCCATCAATTCTTTTGTCTAATTCTAGTTCAGAAGACTGCTTCGATTAACTGATAAAAACGTCGCCTAGCATACTCTTTCCAAAATTCGTCCGATTCTAAATAGCAATTCGACATGACTAACTTGTGAAATATCTATCCAAAAATTGCAAAAATGGCTTAGCCAATATTCCAATAAATAAATTCCAATTGCTTAAATTCAAAAGGAAAATATTATTATTATTATTATTATTAATTGCCTTATAATAGAAAAATTCCAAAAGTAGCCAAACGTCGAAATAATCTTTCCGCACAATACAACACGCGTACTCCACTTTCGGAAAAATAAAATTTGCATAATTGCCGATCAATCACGTCAAAGCTTCCTCTACAGATTTCATTACTCGTTAATGAAATCCTCGTTCGAGATTATGGGAAGAGTTTGAATCACCTTCGAAAATCTCGTGACTCCGTTTCGAGGTTACAGGGAACGCGCCCACGTCGAACGTAGGGTAGAAAAAATTTCTCCGTCGCCGTGTAGAATGTAGGGAAAAATAATTTCCCCATTGCAGTCTAGAATTTCCCTGTCACCGACTTCGCTACCATAGGTAACATTAACCAAATATTTTTTAAAATTTGTAATGAAATTACAAAATTGAAAATACTACGTTATAGATCAAAAGCTTGATTTTTTCCATTATATTTTATTGGTAATGATGTATGCAAAGTCGATAACACGTGTCTGTTTAATGTACATTAGTCGGCCTAGTCAATTTGTTTCGAGGGGATACAGGTACTACTTAAAATGTTGGTTGCCAGGGCGGCGCCACCATTTGGAGAAACATTCACAAGTACCATTTTTTTGTCAAGGAGGATGCACACATGCGGTGCGGCAGCGAAAAGCGGTGTCGCTAACGTGTCTTCGCCGCGCGGCAGTACTACCACGCAAGCGGCAATCAGTTTACATTTCAGGGCATGCGTTCAGTATTCAAGATGGCGAACGATACCGACACTGATGCTATCCACGTGTTTACAGATGTGTTTTGTACGGCTTGTTTTATTTAGCTAGAAGATTTCTTTGAAGATTCGAATGAAGATTTTGGATTAGAGGTATCATATTGGCAAGAATCTTGCCGAGATATTTTGCTGGATCGATAAAAAAACTGATGTACTGTACAAAATAGGCTTATTCTTCGATTAAGATCTCTCGATAAAAAATACTATTTCGAGTTATATTCGGTAGTTTTGTTCTTTGATTTAAATAATATATGATTATTTGTATAGAATTTGTTATTCTTTCCTCTTTATTCCGATGTTAGTTATCTCGGATAACCATGTCGAAGTTTCCGCCATTAAAACTTCACGTGATTGTATTTTCTCACGTGACTGCCAGACGAATTGTTATTGGCTGATAGAAACGCGTCTTGGCGGCCGCCGCCGCGAAAGATAGAATTCAACCAGCTTTCGCAGCCCGAGAAAAGCGGCACGAAATAGACCTCTGCGGCGAGAAAAAGTGACGTCATTCTATCGCTTTTCCTTGCCGCGCCGCTTGTGTACATTCTCCTTTACAGTTATTTTTCGTTTCACTTTGCATTCTTATGTTTGAATCTACTCTTGTCCATACAACAAGTTTTGTTATAGATGTGTACTATGGGAGAATTCCTTTTATTTCGACAGTATTGGTTTTTTTAACGGATGAAATGTTTGTCAAGTGTTAAAATTACATTTATTTAAGCAGTTACTATACTTTCACATTTTTGGTCGTTGTGTTATATGTTTAAGAAAGTTAGCAATTCTATTTAATTTTTGTAAACAAAATAACGATTCTTTGTATTGCTGTGTTAGTTAACAACACAAAGGTTTCACCTACAGAAATATTTATGTTGGCAGTATGGTCAATGCATGATCCCCTTGTTAAGAATGAAACTGTTAAGTAACAATGGAAATGTTAAAAGAAAGCAACGTGCAAGATTTACAGGCGCAGAAGCGTCATATAGTGGTCAGAAAATATGATAAGCATTAAAACAGTAATTTTGAAAGGTAAATGTTATCGCTAACTAGATACACAACAATCTTAATATAAAGAATCTTTATAGAAGAATAAGTTAAAATTTTTTTTTTAACTTATTATTCTAACATGGAGCAGCAGTGATTAATATTGACGGCTTTACGATCCATTCTCTCATTCGTCTTCCTATCGTTAGTACGAAATTTCGATCTCTAAATGAAGAAGCTGCACAGAAATTCCAGTGAGATGAAGTCGCTCAAATTTATCATCATCGATGAAATGGCAATGATTGGTGCAAGAATGCTTTACATGATCGAGAGAAGACTGAGGGAGAGAAACCCCGAGAAAGATGAGCCATTTGGTGGATTCTTTATCTATTTGTTTGGTGATTTTGTCAGCAGCCTCCTGTTAAAAATACTCCTCTCTACTCGAGTGTTTTTTACAATGTAATGTCCCAACAAGGTCCCTATCTTGTTGGGACATTACATTACATCTCCCTTTGATTCTTATGAAAAGTTCATTGAACTTAGTAATTTTCATAGACAAAATAGCACAGATAGTTCCTTCACAGATGTCTTACAACATCTAGCTTCGAGTGATTTCTCTGATACAGATCTGAACATTCCAACAACAAGAAATCGAGCCTCTTTATCCAGAGATAAACTTGATCAGTTCCAAACGACAGTAGAGCTATATCCAACAAACGAGCAAGTTAAACAAAGCAACGAAGACTACTTGCAGTCAACTGGATGCCCTCTTGCTTATATAGCATCTGAAAACACTCCAGATATTGCCCCGCTTTCGTCCAAAGATGACTCAGCTCTTGGTCTCTCCAAGTATTTGTATCTCTCAGTTAATGCCAGAATCATGCTGAGAGTCAACTTATGGGTACAAGGAGGTCTCGTCAATAGTTCATTAGGAACTATACGCTACATTATATATGCTCCTAATGCTCGCCCTCCAGTTCTTCCTCTGATTATTTTAGTGGAATTCGATAGCTATGAGGAACCTTTCATCTATGGTAATCTGTTTCCAATTATCCCCATAATACGCTCTTCGAACGATGGCAGTATATTGCAATCTCGTAGGCAGTTTCCCCTTACCTTAGCATACTCGATGACTATAGATAAATCACAGGGATTAACTGTTCTAAAAATCAAAATAGATATAGGGAAAAAAGAGACAGCTATCGGTCTTACCTATGTTACATTGAGTCGAGTGAAAAAATAACTGACTCTGTATTTTTAAAGAGTTATAATAAAGATTGCTACGAGTCAATCTAAGTCCCAGGCCCGTAATGATAGCCAGAATTTCATGAAACGTTGGCATAGCAATTAATTAATGGCTTATTCTGACCTTATATTTGTACTTTTAAATGATCCAATAGAAATCAAATATAATGTTGAGAACGAATGATTCTTTGTTTCTTTTTCCCTCATAATCTAGAAAATAAAGATGGGAGCAGCTTCGTTCCGACTACACGCCTGAAATGTACTCCTTCATTCATCTAAGGTGTTCAGCCATTGACAGCAATGCGATTTTAGAGAGAAGACATAGTCTTCTCAATAATAACCTGTGGATAATGCAATTAGACAAGAAACGTAAATCCACCTATGAATTATAAAACATTTCCCATTTCCTTACATAATTCGAAATTAGAAGTCATATTGATAGCAATGTTATCAGTGAACCAGAATACAATATATCACAATTATATTTTACTGTTTTACTACAAGAGAGGTTACAATGACTTAATAGAACTCCTGAATTCCAAAATTCCTGCTATCTTGGCAACCTTAATTCTTATTCACATGACAATAGGTATAAAGAATTTCAGATAGGTAACTTGTTACATTCAAAGACCAAACCATTAGAAAATTTCCTCTTGTCTCATAAATGGACTCCAGAAAATCAGCATCAATATACTATATTCACCAAATATCTTTTATATATATTTATTATACATAACGTTACACTGTACATTGATGTTTTATAATATTTGGTAAAATGTAATCACTAGAAAGTGCTTTACCGAGTGAAGAATATTTTAAATAAAAGTGTGAAGGAAGTGATTTTCCTGACATAAATTTACTACCATATGTTTTTCCAGAATTTTAGTTTCTACAGAGCAGTATTGTTGGAATGTAGAAATGAAGTTGAGTGACTTGCAGGTTTACAGGTTAGACGTTGTTTGAAGAAAATATCTCGAATTTGTAGTAGCATGTTGAATACAGTGTATAATTCTTTATATGCCTGAAAAATGTATAAAATATTTTATATATTTTACTCAAAATTTACTGACAATTTAATCATTTTCATAATTTTCATTCAATAAATGTTACTATAAACGTATGTAAAAGTATACTGCTCCAGTCACAAGATCAGATGAGAGCAAATAATTTATACCTTTTACTTTAACTGGTTAATGTTACCCTAGGTCACAAAATGGCGGCAGCTGGATTTTTTCCCCATCCTGGCGACCGCGGTGGGGAAAAATTTTTTCCCTAGAGTCGTGACGTCGACGCCTTGGAGAATTTTTCCCTGTTCGGTTTCATACCTGAGTTCGACGTTGGCGAGTGTCCTGTAACCTCGAAACGGCGACTTTCGTGTGTGTAAATTTGGGACGGTAGAGGGAGCTTTTTCGTGACGTCGTGCGAGAGTAATATCGGCGGGTAATTCGTAGTGATTTTACGAACGAATATGCAAATGCTTGATCTGTGACGTGAATTCTGTTCATTTCGATTCAATTTTATGCAAATTGCCGACTAGTTGGAAACGCCTGCTGCTGTGTTACAGTTCGGTTGAACAGTCGTATTTCTTTTCATAACGATTTATCGGTTTCGAAATAACTATTAGCGCTTAATATTTGTTATTATTACTTTCTGTATTTGTAAGTATTCCTATTTCTTTTATTGTAATATTTCGCTAAGCGTTAGAAAAACCTCTAATTAGAAATTAAGGAAAGGCTTTGTTTTTTTTTACCTACATCCCAACCTCCCCTCTTTTAGTTTATTACAAATTGTTCGGAAATGAGTGATTTAGTCGATTTGCTTTCCAACGACGACTTTTGGTCGAAATGCACTTGCCGTGATTTTTACAAGTTGATGGAAGGCGAATTTTTGGAGTTAGTTGTGCCTCCTCTTATCGATAGCGCATTTAAATTTGCTGCGAAATTAGGAATACAGCCGACCGAGGCCATTTGCATTTATTGTGATTCCCTATGCAAATTATAATACCGGAGTAATAGAGAAAGCTGTTTCCTGCGATGCACGAAGTGCCGTACAATGACTTCAGCCTTCGAAGGTACATTTAAAAGTAAATTTGGTCGCATTTCCTGGGGTAGCATTCTGTCGTTTATATGAAACTATCTTTGTCTGGAATGTACTGCGACGACCTCTGCGATTGCGGCAGGCATATCTAGAAAGGCGGGTGTCGATTGGTCCAATCACATAAGGTTGGTAATGCTTATTGCTATGAGTAATATGTCATCATTTAAGATCAGAGGGCCAAATAAAACAGCGAAGATTGACGAGACTGTCATATGTAAGAGAAAGTACGAGAGAGGGCGTATATTAAAGAGCACGAAATGAATGGTTGGCGGAATCTGCCGGAAAGACAAGAATTGCATCGTATGTCAGGTTAACGACAGATCAGAAAATACTTTGAATTGGATCGTGTATAAATACGTAAATTCAGGCAGCACTATAATAACGGACAAATGGAAAGGATACATGCATATTGACGACATCGAAGGGGTTGTAGTCGATTGGTTGGTTGGTTGGTTAGTTCTATTTTTTTGGCACAAGAGCCATACAGGCTATGCTGCGCCATGACAAATGGTAAAATTAAACAAAGCTAAATATATATATCACAAGGCGTCAATACAACACAAAAACACAAACAAACAGAACAACACAAATATAAATATATAATAAATAAATAAATAAATATAATTAGTTAACTTAAATATCTCTATTAATATTTATAACTTTCAAAAAGTTCAGTATCTTATCAAGATTTGGCCTCTGGCCCAAAATCTCTCTCAAAGTTGCATTTCCAAAATGCTGTCTGCGACTCTGGTCAAAAGCAACACAGTTGCAAAGTATATGTTTAACACTTAAAGTACAAATGCAATACTGGCATACTGGCTGGTCATCACCCTTCAAAAGGTATTGATGAGTAAGCCGAGTATGTCCAATTCTCAGACGAGTAAGAATGACTTCAGATCTCCTATCATACTGTTTCTTGTGTGTCCAATTTTCTATTATAGGTTTGATCTCGTAAAGTTTATTGTGGACTTGTTCGTTCCACACATTTTGCCATCTCTCTGCTAGTCGTTTTTTAACAACCAGCTTCAAGTCACCTCCTTCAATAAACATTGTATGCTGAGGAAAGACTTGCTGACTTTGCAGCTGCATCAGCTGCTTCATTCCCTTTTATACCTACATGGCCTGGGACCCAACAAAATTTTACAAAAATATTACTTGCAATAAGATGGCAAAACAGTTTGCGAATTTTAATCACTATAGAGTGAGAACTAGGTTCATGTGAGATCAAAGCCTGAAGTGCACTAACTGAGTCAGTGTAAATAACACAGCGACGATGACCTTTCCTAATTATATATTTTAAGGCTAGATAAATAGCCTGCACACTCTGCAGTAAAGATGGAAGAATTTGATGCAATTTGTTCTGCCACGATCTCATCCTGGCAGACAAAGGCTGAGCCAACGTAATCAACCGATTTCGATCCATCAGTATAAATAGGAATTAAATTCCTGTCGTGATGTTGAATTTCTGCAAAGTGCTGCCTATAGATGTAGTCCGGGGTGGATTCCTTAGGAAACTGCTTTAAGCTAATGTCAACATTTATCACAGGAGTTGACCAAGGTGATATATTATCGACCTCGACCTGTGAAATGTTGCTTGTGTCCAGGTCAATCGTGCTGCTTACATTCTCCATTCTAATGTCAAATGTAGGGACACAACTTGGGCGAGCTGTAAATAATCTTTTCAGCTGAGTATCTGATACTCTACAATAAACTGAAGGTTTAGCCAGAGATTTCTGTTTAATGTAATAGAACAAAGACAACTGCTCTCTCCTGAGAGATAGTGGAGGCTCATAAGCATCCACGTACAAACTTTGAACAGGAGAAGTTCGAAATGCACCAGTGCACAAACGCAATGCTTGATGGTGGATTGGATCCAGCATCCGAAGAGTAGATTCTCGCGCAGAGCCATAAACAACACATCCATAATCCAGCTTAGAGCGAACGAGGGCTCTATATATCCTGAGCATCGAACATTTGTCTGCTCCCCAGGATGAGCAGCATAATACCTTTAAAAGATTCAGAGATTTTAAACATCTACTCTTCAAATTGCGCAAGTGTGGTAAGAACGTCAATTTATGGTCAAACACAACACCCAAAAATTTTGCTTCATTGACCATTGGAATTTTAACCCCATTTAGGTGAATTTCAGGGTCCAGGTGCAAACCACGCCTTCGGCAAAAGTGGATGCACGAGGTCTTCTCTGCATTAAAAGTAAAACCATTGATCTTGGACCAATTGTCTATGCGATTTAGGGAGGTTTGCAGTTGTCTTTCAATAAAACTCATGTTAGTAGACTGACAGGAGATCTGAAAGTCATCCACATACAAGGAGTGTTTCACACTGGGAGGAAGACACTTAGCTATGCTATTAATTTTGATTAGGAACAGAGTCACACTCAGAATAGAACCTTGAGGAACACCCTCTTCTTGTGTGAAAGGCCTAGAAAAAGTGTTGCCCATCCTGACTTGGAATCTACGATTCTGCAGGAAGTTTTTTATAAAAATTGGCAGATTACCCCGCAGTCCAAATTCATGCAGATCACGGAGTATTCCATATCGCCAGCAGCGATCGTAAGCCTTCTCTATATCGAAAAACACAGACACTAAGTGCTGTCGTCTTACAAACGCTTCGCGTATAGATGTTTCAAGGTTTACTAGATTGTCCGTGGTACTTCTGTTCCTACGGAATCCACTCTGATGTGGTGAAAAGTAGTTCTTTTCCTCTAGGAGGAACATCAGGCGTCTGTTTACCATTCTCTCGAAAAGTTTGCAAAGACAACTAGTCAGAGAAATTGGTCTGTAATTAGAGGGATTCTTGTGGTCTTTACCTGGTTTGGGTATGGGAATGATGATAGATAGCCTCCAAGAGTCTGGAAAAGTATGTTCTGTCCATATTCTGTTAAACAGATTCAAAAGATTACTGAGGGAATTGTCTGACAGATTTTTTATCATGCTGTAGTGGATTTTATCCGGCCCTACAGCAGTATTCCCCGAGCGAAAGATTGCTGTACATAGTTCTATTCTGCTGAATGGCACATTATATTCCTCATTAGATGGGGAGTGGAAGTTTAGATATTGTTTTTCAGTTTGAACTTTATAAGCCTGAAAATCCCTTGTATACATAATATTGCTGGATGAAGACGAAAATGTTTCACCCAACAAATCAGCAATACCTTTTATGTCACTGATTATTGTGCCATTACTTTCCAGCATGGACAGAGAGTGAGAAGCATATTTTCCATTGATTTTATGGATTTTATCCCAGACTGCTTTTGAGCTGGTGGAAGATGTTATGCTAGAAACATACTTCCTCCAAGAATCCCTTTGGCTTTGCCTTCTTATTTTTCTGGCATTAGCCTTTGCTTTCTTAAAAGCAACCAAATTGTTAGCAGTGGGGTATCTTCTGAAAATCCCCCATGCTTTCTTTTGCTTTTTAAATGCTGCCTCGCAATTTTGATCCCACCATGGTTTCGGATGTTTTGGATATCTGGTTGACGTTTTCCCCATTGTTTTTTCGGCTGCCTGAATAATACTGGAAGTGACAACTTCGACTGCATCATTGATATCAGCAGTATTGACCATTTCCTCAGTGACGTTAGCCAAAGAGGAAAATGCAGGCCAATCTGCTGTTTCAAGTTTCCAGCGTGGTGGACGGGCTGTTTCACAGCTTTCTCTGCCTCGGTATTTTAGAAATATTGGGAAGTGGTCACTAGAGAGTGGATTAGATCCAACCCCCCATGTAAATGCTGAAAACAAGTTCGGACTGGCTAATGATAAATCAATGGCAGTGAATGTTCTTGTTGGGGCATGGAAGTATGTCACTTCTCCGGTATTAAATATATACAGTTGGTGATTGCCTATAAATCTCTCAATGGCCCTGCCACGACGATTGATGTCGGGACTGCCCCACATTGGATTGTGACCATTGAAATCACCGAGTAAAAGGAATGGAGTTGGCAGCTGTTCAACCAAGGCATCCAATTCATCATCATTGACTCTGACATCTGGTGGCAAGTATATGGAACAAACTGTGACAGTAACGCCGATTGAAATTCTGACTGCCACGGCTTGCAGCTCTGTTGTTATTTGTACCGGTAAAGACGGGATGCGGTTTGAAACCAGTACAGCCACACCTCCACTGGCGCGGGTGTGGCTGTCATCATCTTTACGGTAGAGATCGAATCCTTTTAAAGAAATTCTTTCTCCAGATTTCAAATGTGTTTCCTGAAGTGCCACGCAGAGAGATAAAGTAGACGATGTCAGGTGTTTAATGTCAGAAAAGTTGTTGCGAAAACCACGACAGTTCCATTGGATTATTTTATAATCCATTATGTGTTTGAGGCAGCATTCTTTGTAAAGGTATCCCTCTTTAATTTTACAGCCGATTTGCCTTTTGGAGGTGAGGCTGGTGGTGTAACCACCTTATTAGTCTCCTCATCTGAGAAGTCGGAGAACTCACTCATAGACTGAGTCTCTGATCTTTTAGATTTAGAGAGGGCTGATTTTAATTTTTGTTTGTTGAGTGGGTTCTTATTAGCTTTTTTTGAACCCACATTTCTGGTTACTACCCCTGCTTTAGGTAGGGGTGTTCTTTTCTTTATACTCTCCTTTTCTTCTGTTTCTTTGGATTGAGTTAATAAACATCTAGCATGGCAAGTGAGAGATTCATTTGGTGAAACGGAAATGTCTGTCTGAACCCCACGTGTGTTTGTGGACTTCAAAACAGCAGCAAATGTTTTCTGTTTCACTGGTGCACTTGAAGTGACCATGCGACGAGCCTCTAGGTAAGATAAATTGTTGACAGTTTTTACCCGCTGAACCTCTTTCTCTCTCTGCCATGCAGGGCATTTCCGGGAGTAGGAAGGATGGGCATCTTTGCAATTCACACAGCATGGGATACTTTTACAATCGGTACTCTCGTGACCTTCAGTCCCACACTGTGCACATACGCTCTTTCCTCGGCAGGATGTTTGAGAATGTCCAAACCGCTGGCATTTGAAGCAGCGCAGCGGGTTTGGAATGTATGGTCGAACTGGGCAGCGCAGATATCCTGCAGTAACAAATGATGGTAATGTTGGCTTTCCAAAAGTGAGAATGAGATGTTTGGTTGGTATCAACTTGCCATCACGACGAATGGAGATGCGTCGGACAGCAGTGACTGTACGTGTCAGATAGATCACTGGTATAGTGTTTTGGCAGGTGTTTCTTGTTTTTTAAATAGCCCCAGAGGCGTTCGATATTCTGAGTATGATCTCCTGTTTTGGGATCGACGAAATTTTTCGAATGATTTACTGTTCTATGTTCGACTACAACCCCCCTCGATGTGGGTTCCTGTCCGTGGTGAGGGGACCTCCCAGAGATGGTTTATTAACTCTTCTTTACCATCCCTGGGATCTGAACGCCCACCCACGTGTTTGCCGTGCGTGGTGTCCCGTATGCCGGAAAGGGGGATCCTGGTAGTTGAGGGGCAACATAACGTCCCCAACACACTGCTTTGGCCTTTGCTTCGGATAAACGGGAGGCTCAAATCAGGCTCCGTTTGAGTCAATCGGCTGGTCGTTGAGTCATTGTTGACCTCGGCTTGGAGTCAACCGATCGATGCAGACCGGGCGGACACGTCAGACAAGATGTGCTTTTCTTGACTGCATTGTGAGGGTATAGCTCCTGGGAAACCCTGGTGTGACGGTCTATGGGAATCTCCCATGTGACGGCATCCCCTTGTTGGGCCCCATGGTGGGTGGGGTCACCGGAAGCTGAATAATAATTTTTCAATATGGATTCACTAAAATCTAAAACACCATGTACCAATGCATCACCACCAAGCGATTTTATTTTCACCAACCAACCAGCCTACCTTATTGTTCATGCTACGGGAGAAACATCTCTGTCGAAATGTTCTCCTTTTCTAATACAAAAATTATTTGAATCAACCATTGGGCATCTTAAAAAAATCCAAAAATTGAGGTCAGGAGATTTACTTGTAGAGGCAGCCTCTCCTCAACAATCAGCAAAGCTTTTAAAAACTAAATCTCTAGGAGACATAAATGTCACCATCACACCACACACAAGTTTGAACTCGTCACGTGGTGTGATATCTGAGATCGATCTGATGTCTGAAGATGAATCAGATATCCAGATCAATCTTTCAGATCAAGGTGGTCTAGAGCAATAAAGTTGTCGCCAGATAGATCGATCGCGCAGCTCAGGAAGTTGATCACTTGATAAGCCAGGACGTCCTACCTGTTAGCAAAGGCGTTTCAGGTGGACTGGTCCGATTTGCGCCGTAATAGGGGTGAGGAAATCGAGCTGGAGGGACTAATTGTGCAGTCAAGCGTGATGCAGGTTGACAAGACTAATCGCTCATCGCTTGCCTAGTGCTGGGTTCGAAGCATCGGTCGTTTGTTTTTTTTAATTGTAAATTTCCTGCCACTGATCATCAGAAATATAATTTTATCTGTTATTTTCATACTTTTCTTTCTTTATAACGTTTTATTCACGTTTATTTTCCTGTAATTTGAGACGATACGGCTTTAAAATAAACAGATCAGGTCTCAATTGCCAATAGACTATCTCAACTTTCACCGATTGTCGTCGGTTCCTTTGTAATCGGAGAGGAAGAGATCGGGTGTCAATGTCCAGTGTTAAGTGTTTATTGCTTTTGCCGTAATCTGAGTAGAGCGGGAGAGGTCACTTAATAAACCGCCAAGTGTTTTATTACCCTTTAAACAACTCCTTCCCACTTGTTATTCTTAGTAATCGGAGAAGGGTAGATCGTGGGTCAAGGTCAGTAAAAGTTTATTACTTTAGCAACAGGGTGTCATATGAGCTGCCACCCACTCCCCACCCTTAATGACAACAACGCGCTAAGTGGTTTATTACTATGTAAACAAAAACCTCTTTCTCTGTCAGAAATGGGTCAGATGTCAAGGCTACTGTTTGATTGTATTGAACAGAATGCTGTCCTTGATATTTACGAATCATTTTGTCAAAACTGTTTACTTTTAATACCTTTCTTGTAATTTATTTCCGCCTCGGTTATAAAATTGCTTTTTATCATGTTTTAAATCTGCGCGTTTTATAATACGCTTGTATAAAGTAACGAATTAAAATTGAAATGCACATTTCGTTGTTTCATAAAATATTTATTGATTTTGATCAGAGTTCAAGTTTGCAAAAATGTTTCCATATCTCTACATCTTCGTTATTACATATATATGAATAAAATATATTGTCATTTTATAAACAGATCTTATTGAATTCAATTTGTTTTATTTTATTGTATTTATATTCATATTATATTCGAATTCACCTTTTTATAATTTGTAAATATGCACGTATCACATTATATTTCATTCGTTTAATTCTATACTACTTATGTAAAAACTATTTTTATATCATTTAATTTCCTTTTATATGTTTTTAATTAGTTTTTTAAGCTAATGCGACCTAATCTACGAATGGCAGCTTCCCCGCATCACATAGAATTCTACGGGAAAGCCATCATTGCAGGCGTAAAGTTGCCTCTGTAAAGTTGTTTATCCGGGAAACATGCCGTTCAGGAATCATTTTCGACATTTTAAAAGAATATAAATATACACACTTTTTTATATTTTTAATGAATATTTATTTCAATAATCAAAAGCTATACATTCTTCTGGGCATGATTTCGAAAGAAGCCTTCTAATGAATAAGGTTAAACTATTGTAAACAACCTGATGGTGTTTTGAAATATAATAAATATAAATATTTTACATGGCATAATTAAACGCGACACATTGCATTATCGCCATGTAATTCAGATGCAATGTATCGCCAAGAGCGATACATTGCATCTGAATTTGATTTCCCTTCCCCTTTTTGCAATCTCACCACTTTATTGCTTACTGATTACGTTTTGTAAGTTCAGAAAAAAACACGAAGTATATTGGTTTGTTATTATCCAATAAAACAATCGAAAATTTCTTTGAACATGATTTGTTAATGGGTATTAGCCACACCTTGTTCTACTTGCTTGATTGGGCATTTTTATTGGTCACACCCCGCATACAGCTATTGGCCGTGAATCGTTACCGAACTATGTCAGAATCGCGAATCATAGATAACAAATAAATCTAAGCAACCAATCTGCCAGCAATACACATTAATGACAAGTAACAGCTATAATAACGATAACGTTTAATTGTGCAATGTTTTTATCACTTCTTAAATAACCACACAGATTAGAAATGACTATTTACATTTATTAAACTTTAAAAATGAAAATGTCGTCTTGGCATATACACAGTTAAAATAAAAATGTCGTCTCGGCATATACACAGTTCAAATAAAAATGTCGTCTCGGCATATACACAGTTCAAATAAAAATGTCGTCTCGGCATATACACAGTTCAAATAAAAATGTCGTCTCGGCATATACACAGTTCAAATAAAAATGTCGCAGATGGAGGGGAGAGGGTCAGTATTTCGTCCACATGCCTACTCTGTCGACGACCTCATTCAGTCGTGAGGGCATACTTGCGACAAGTTTGTCACATAGTGTGCCCCCACGAAGGTCCTCCCAGCGACCTCTGACAAGTTCCCAGAGTGCGCTGGGAGTTGCCGGCTGAATGAGGCCGTCAGAGAGGCGAGCCCAAACATGCTCAATTGGGTTTAAATCTGCCCCTCTCCCCGGCCATCCCATGTCAATGACGTTCGGATGTTCTGTTAACCATGTGTTCACAATTCCGGCGGTGTGTACCGGGGAGCGGTCGTGGACAAAATAGAAAGGATGTTCTCCATAGACGGCCCTCACCGTCGGCAACAAGACTTCTTCGAGTATTTCTATATATTGGACGGCGGTGAGGTTACCGTCTATACGGACCAACTCCCCGGGACCTGCGGATGTCATCCATCCCCAAACGGCTGTAAACAGAATACGTCAATAAAGTTGGGATTTATGAAATGAACATGCCGATATGTTGTCATGTTCAAAGAGTTAAGGACATAAATACACGAAAACACTAAATTTAAAAACTCACCTAACGAGAAGCGACCACTTTTTTGGGTTCGCCACACATATTCTGGGTCATGGCGTGTGCCTGGTGGTCGGCGCACAAACTTGTTTCCACTGCAACCAGACGAGAAAACTTTTTCGTCTGAAAAGACTAAGGACGACCAGTCCGTTACTGACCACTTTTGGTATTGTTGGGCGAACCCAAGACGATCGAACTGGTTGTGAATAGTAAGGGCCTGTTTTTCGGCTGCCCGTCTTCCAAATAACTTTGCTTCTCGCAACCTATTAATGAAATATATATATATATTAACCTGTTTCTTACATTTCTGTATACGCAAGAACACGTTAATAAAGTTGTATTTCTGGCGGTTCATTATATCGATAGAAATATATTTCGAATGATGTTTGAGTATTATATTACAAATGTTACATACCTTCTTTTTATTGTATCTGTGGATACATCTAAACCCAATTCATTTCGCAATGTTCCTGCAGTCTTGAATGGATTTTCCTTGCTGCAAGACTGCAGTGCAGCATCCTGTTCTTCTGTAGTTTTTCTTTGTCTGCCTTTTGCCATGCCCGGGGACACGGGTTCCGTGTCCCGGTACAATTTTACAATGCGCTGTACAGAGCGACTGGATATGTTAAACATTTGCGCAATTTCGTCCGAAGGTGTTCCTTCGTTATTGTGACGTAAGATAAGTGAGCGAATTTCTGGACTTATTGCTTTAGGCATTTTGCCTCGATTAATCCAGCAGGTCATCACGTTCTTTATATAATGTTGCTCCCCGTGGCAATTCAATTTAATTCCATGCTAACAGACATAAACAATATAGAAAAAAATCTGCCATTAATTTCTATCCATGTCTTTTTTTTTAATTACTGCATGTGTTGACCTCTAATATTCTGATATATGCAAAACAGTAGGGAAATGACCCTTTGAGTTCGCAAAGGATCAAGGTGTCGCGTAACATTGAATAAAAGTTCGGTTTCCTATTGAAACAGCATTTTTTTTTCTAACCGGAACTCCCGATTTTTTTTTAATTGTTTTTAAACATTTCTGTTTTTCTCTGTAGATTGAGCGATTTATATAAATTTTAAAATCCGATTCTAAATCTCCTAAAAAGCCAAAAAGAGGCAAATACCGACTGCATTCGTGTTCCTGTCCAATTCTGCCGTTTAGGACCACGAACAGTGATTCAATAGATGATTTGTCTCATCTGTCACAACAAGAAGCTGAGCGCAAAAGCTGTTACCTGTGCTTCCGGTATGCTTTCGTACCGGCGTACGTGCAAACCATGTTCGGAAGTCACAAATATCTCTCTGCAGCTACGTCTCTAGCTCCCCTTTTTTTTATGTCCGTCTTCTGATTTCGGCGACATTGTCCTAAAGGAGCTTTTGTAGATAACTATGAAGCAATGACGACAATTTCGGTTTTCCTCCTATTATCGTTCATCATCTCCCCTCGTTGTTTTCTGTGCGTCAGAATTTTTTTCTGTGGCAGATGTGATCATCAAGCACACGCATTTTAGGGGAAATTTTTTCTTTCTTTAAATTGGATTATATGAACCACTCAATCTTTGACAAATTCATCAGTGTTCCGTTCGTGACAATTTTTTTTTTTTTTGACAATTCTTGGTTTTCCGACAATTTGGAATTTGAAACACGCTTTTCGTCATTGAACTTTCAGGATCTACAATGAGTATTTTACACAGATGTAAATTCGTTCGCGACAATTCTGTTCACCAGGGCGATTGTTTTTCACATTTTTTTTTTTTTTTTGTTTTTGGTATGGTGGCCTCTTCCCTACGGAGAGCTCACCATTTACATCGCGTAAATAGGCCGATAGGCGTAGGCGGCGGCAGGCGCTCGCGACCCTGAATTTGTGACGTTGACGCGCCCCCTTCTCCTTCGCTTCTGCGGAGAGGTTCCACCGTTTGCCCGTGCCTATGGGTTCGTGGCAACACCCAAGGATACTCGTCCGCGGGTCCTTGACTCCGCAAAGCGTATCGGTGTGTCGGTTGTGCCACGGTGGTTGGCTGACTACTCTCTATCGCTGCCGCGGGCTCTGTCTGATCTGGCTGTATTGATGTTAGGATAAATTCATCCCAGGGGTCTACTGTTTCGGAAGCTTGTGGTTCCGAAGCCGAAGTCTCGCCTTGAATCGTTTCTGACCTTTGTTCGCTGGTGCATAAAGATGCAAATTCCATTCTCGCGATAGCAGGTTTCAGACGATTTGTGTGAACGTGTAACTTCTTACCCGTTTGGATATGTTGGACAACAAAGTCCACAGGACTAGTCTCCGCTATAATCCTATACGGTCCCTGCCATCTAGGTGCCAGTTTCTTTTTCAACCCAGTAGGGACTACTACTTTAGTCACAAAGACTCGGTCTCCAACTAAAAACTTATGGGGTTTATTTTTGCGCTGCTGGTGTTCCTTCCTGTCCAGCGCGGCCTTTTCCGCGTGCTCTTGAGCTAATTGGTGAGCCAAAGCCAACCTCAACCTTAGCTCGCTCGCATAGTTCTCACTAACATCATAGCTTGGTCTGCTAGGTTCAGTGACCACGTCGAACGGATAAACCGGATCTCTCCCATATACTAAATAGAATGGGGTTTCATTCGTGCTGGAATGCACGGCGGTGTTGTATGCGAAAAGCGCAAACGGGACCATCTCGTCCCAGTTGCGTTGGTCTGTATCGGTGTAGTGTGTCAATATATCTACTAACGTTTTATTCAAACGCTCTACCATTCCATTGCATTGGGGGTGGTAGGCGGTAGTAAGCAATCTTTCTATTCGCAAAAGCTCACAAACCTCGCGCATCATTCTCGAGGTGAAATTTGCGCCTCTATCGGTTAGTAGCTGTTTCGGAACCGAATGTCTTAGGATTATGTGCGTAACAAACGCCTTAGCGACTGTCCTGGCTGTGACGTCGGGCAACGGCACTGCCTCGGCCCAACGTGAGAAATGATCCACGAAAACCAGTATATATCTATTGCCGTTATGGGTAGTGGGAAAGGGACCTTGAATATCAAGAGCCGTCCTCTCGAATACCTTAGTAATACGGGGAAAAATTTGCAAGGGTGCCTGATGCCCGTGCTGCGGTCTCTTTCGCATACTACATTCCTGACATGATTGACAATAGTGAGCTATGTCCTTGTTCATGTCGGTCCAGTAGAATTGAGTGTGCAATTTTTTTTTTAGTTTCTTCGCCCCCAGGTGTCCTGAACTAGGGATGTCGTGGAACATCTTCAAGACATATTCGACCATGTTCCTGGGTATAACCAATCTGTCCCATATTTCATTTCTGTCAGGGTTAGACTTCCTATGATACAACGTCTGTTCCGTATCTAAGTAGAACTCACTACTCTCGGGACTCGGACTCTGTTCTGGTGACTGGGAACGGTCGGTTAATTTCCGTCTAATCTCTATGCAAAAGGGATCTTTTTGCTGTTGTTCTCTGATCTGGGCCTTGCTGAATATTGGGAGTAACTCGTCAATGGAGGAAATCGGCACCCTACTCAATGCATCGGCATTGGTGTGCGCCTTTCCTGGACGATGAACTATTTCAAACTGGTACTCCTGCAGAGCCAGATTCCATCTGCTCAACCTTGAGCTCTCATCCTTCACGTTGATAAGCCATTTTAGAGGCCGGTGATCGGTTATAATTTTAAACTTCCGACCATACAAATATGGCCTAAAATACTTTATGGCCCAGATGACGGCTAGACATTCCTTCTCCGTCGTGCTGTAGTTTCGCTCGGCTTTCTTGAGCAAGCGGCTCGCGTAAGCCACTGGTAGGTCGCCGCTTTCGTCCTCCTGCGACAACACAGCGCCTATTGCTACATTGGATGCGTCTGTTGCTATAATGAAGGGTCGACTAAAGTCAGGCGATCGCAGAAGCGGAGCAGAGGTCAACGCTTTCTTCAATCTCTCAAAAGCTGACTCCTGTTCCTCTTGCCATTGGAATTTCGTTTCTTTCTTCAAAAGCTCGGAGAGAGGCCTTGACATTTTCGCGTATTGGGCTATATGTCTTCGATAGTATCCAGTCAATCCCAAAAATGCCCGGACATCTCGCTCATTTCTCGGCCGTGGGAAGTCTCGAACAGATTCTATTTTTCCCGAATCCGGTCGGATTCCCGCTTCGGAGACCTCATGTCCCAAAAATTTTATCTGTCTCTTTAAAAAGTGACATTTCCTAGGCTTAAGTTTTAATCCCGCTACGGCTAATCTTTGGAAGACTAGTTCTAACCTCTCTAGATGAGAGTGGAAGTCGGGACTAAACACAAGGATGTCATCCATATATACTAAGCATATTTTGTTCTTCAGCCCACTTAATATCAAATCGGCGCACCTTTGGAATGTGGCCGCTGCGTTGCATAAACCCATCGCGAGGCGATTAAAGTGGTAATGCCCCGATGGAGTACTGAACCCCGTTTTCTCTTTTGAATCCGGGCTCAGCGGCAGTTGCCAATAGCCACTCAACGTGTCCATAGTAGAATAATATTTGGTCTTGCCCAATAAGCTCAATGATTCCTGAATCAATGGCAAGGGGTATGGATCTACCTTCGTCACTTTATTTAATTGCCTATAATCTACCACAAATCGATAGCTCGAATCAGCTTTCTTGACTAATAAAGCTGGCGATGACCATGGGGAGCTGGAGGGTTCAACTACCCCACTCTCCATCATGTCTTCAATTAATTTGTCCATAACTTCTCGCTGCGCATAGGGAATGCGATATGGAGCCCGATAGAGTGGAGGACTATCGCCCGTATCTATCTTATGCTCGGCAAAATTGCAATAGCCCAAGTCAAAATCATCCCTCGCAAATACCTGTCTGTATTTATACAATAGGTCCAGCAGAGGGGTCAGTTTGTCCTTCCCTATTTCGCTTAAATCGAATAAATTTGCTACTTGAGCTCTAGTTAACTCCTTTCCCTTAGGACGTAATGCATTATTTCGTTCGCCCATTTCCTTTGTTTCTTCCTCCGCCTTAAAAAAGGTGCCTACTTTACTTCCTCTATTTAATTTAATAGGTTGAGTTGCAACATTCATAATTCTAATCGGTATTTTACCGCGGTGTTGTGTTTTCACTAAGATCCCTGCTATAAACGTTTCTTCTCGGTCTAAGGTGCAAGGTTCTACTACTCCTACCTGGTTAACGACTTCTCCTCTCACATTTCCTTCCACAATGACTTCCGATCGCGGAGGAATTACGCAATCGTTTAACAACACGACGTCTTTCGGAGCGTCATCTTCCCTTTTGTTTTTTCTAACCGCTGAACTTTGGTTTAGAGTTTCTAAATTGTTTCTCTGTTTGCTTATCCGCACGCGGCTACCTTTTCTTTGTCTTTTATATTTGTTACATTTATTAAACTTGTTCCTAACTTCGCCAACATAGTCTAATCGTGTCACATTTTCCTCGACCCTAACATGTGGCTTCTTCTCTTTCTGTCTATTATCCCTTGTTTCTAATCTTCGCGGATTACTAACTTTGTTGTGAAAACTCGCTAATCCCCAAAAGGTTATCTCATCTCCCGTTGGGAATATTAGCTTCGCATTTTTAATGGATATGGTTATATCATATTTCTCAATTATATCCCTTCCTAAAATTCCCTCATTTGGCTCGGTTATTTTAGGGTCTACCACGTAACAGTCGTGCGAAAACGCTAGGTTGCCAATTTTAAATTTTATGTTATATTTTCCCATTGTTTCTATTTCATGCCCTGTTACGCTTATTAACTCTACCGCGCTCGTTTCCGCTTTCTGCACTTTGCTCAAATCAGGAAAGAGAGTTTTAGATACTAATGTAACGGCTGCGCCCGTATCTATCGTTAGTCGCGTTCTTTTACTTTCTATTTCGCAGACCAAGGTACACGGCGGTAATTCCAGCGGAGAATCCTCACTCTTTGATCTCCCGACTCCCGCTAATGGGATTGTATTGCGCGCTTCCTCCTGTAACCGTTCCCAGTCGCGTGGTTGATCTCTAACTTTAACCGTGATAACTCTATCGCCGCGATTCCCTTTTGAACTATCTCGCCTTCCTTCCCTCTGATAATCGGCTTGTTCGCCGCTTCCTTCTGAACTTGGCAAGGCTAGGCATTTGCTGGCGGTCGCCCCAAACGGTGTTCGCGGCGTCGCGTAACTCCCTTCCGGCCAATCCTGATCGTACCGCGCCGGAAAATAAGGCGTTTGTTCCCAATTTTGCCCTTCATTTTGCCCAAACTGCCTATAATGGGCCTGATAAAAAGGAGCACGACCCGTATATTGTAAATACAATGGGTTTGGAAAGGGTGCTATCGGGGTTTGTTTCCTAGACACCGACTGATCGCACTGGTTAAATTCCGGCCATACCTGATATGAATGGACAAAAGGCAAGGGTTTTTCCCGGTCTACTTGTCCCGTTAGTGGAAAAGGGTTCGGTCCGCGGTATTGCCACAACGGCCTTGGATAGAAATTCGCGGGAGAGGGCCTAAATGATCGCCCACCCGGGGGTCTAGAAAAGTTCGGAGGCCGTGGTTGGCGTTGCCCGCTCGAATAATTCTGCGCTTTTCCCCTTCCAAAATTGGGTGTAGTAGCGGATTGGGGTGTTTGCCTAAATTGCGTGTACGCCTCCTTACGAGGATTATTTATTGGTTCTTTTGAAATGCGCTTCTCAAATTTTTTTCCTAAATCTTCGAGTTGCCTCGAAATTTGCTCGATTTTCGCATCCAGCGCGGGTTCTTGGGTTACGTTTTTGTTCTCCCTTTCTAGTGCGTGATCGTCCTGCGTTTCCTCTACGCCCGCAACCAAATTCCTATTTTTCCCCGTTAGCTGTTCGATCGTTTCCTCCCTAATCGCTATCCTTAATGCTTCTGCGAATGTGGGAGGGTCTTGTGCCATAACATTTCTTTTATGCTTCTCGTTTAGTCCGTACAAAAATTGGACGCGAAGCTTTTCATCTAGCTCCCGCTGCAGACATTGTCTTATGGTGGCGCGCTCCTGCTCTGTCGTTCCCGTGTGTTGGATGGTCGTCGCGCTGGCTAGAGTTTGCAACCTAACCGCAAATTCTTGCACCTTTTCTTCCCGTCTCTGGACGCAAGCGTGAAATTTTTGCACGCGAATCGAATACGGTTCTTGGTCAAACCTCTGCACCATTAATCGTCGAAACTCGTCGTACGCGATAACGCTTTTCATCTGCATGTCCCTCCATGCAAAATCTCTGGCTACGCCCGCTAGTTTGCATTTCGCGATACCTAATTTCTGTCTCGCGGTCCATCCCGCTAAGCTGGCTACCTCGTCCAACGTATCAAAAAAGTCGGAGATGCGCCCGCTTTCCCCGGAAAAGGTTGGGATCATCCCACCAAACGCCGCGATTGAGCCTCCGCCTACTTCCCGCGTTTGCGATGGGGCAGATGGAACACCTGTCTCAGTAGCCATGTTCTGACCCACGTTTCTCTCTCACCCCGTAAATTTTGTGTCGGCTTCCTCGGGATTCTGGCGGACGGTACTGCTACCTTTCCCCACCAGCGTGACTTGGGCCGAAAGATCCCACTTTACTGACACCAGTGTAAAGGCCAGCCGATGGGAGAGAAAGAAAGTTACGGCGGTCGAGCGGTCAGACTGACTTGTGGGAATGGACTGACATCACTGAGACAGGTTACCATCTAAAACCGTTTAATAAACATAAAAATGGAGCTTACAAAAATGCTTTTAATTCGGCGTAACACCAATCCAACGGGCGGATCAGTCCGTGTAACAGTTCAATAGTCCCGTCGATCGTTTAAACTTCCGATGAAGGTGAGGAGGGTGGTGTCGGCCCCGGGGCACACTGCACGACTTGTTGTGACGCTTTCGGCGGCGGGATGTACCTGGTCGCAACTCGTCGGGAGCGGAGGTCGGAGACCAGGTCGAAGCGACGATCCAGACTTCGTTGTTAAACTTTATCCGGAACCCAGTAGCGGAGCACCCTGCACCGAAGACCAAGAACCCCGAATGTCCTTGAAACGACGATTTTATAATCTTTCTCCCCCAAATCGCCTCTTCATTGGTCTCTCATTGTCACCTGGTGCCAATTCGAAACCCGATGGAGGGCGCGGGAGAGGTCATCGTCGCGACAGAACTTGATTCCTCTCTCGTCGCGTGTTTCTCGAATTCGTTCTTTTCCTTTGTTTTAAATACACAGAAAAAAACTTCCATTAAACAATGGAAAGCTCCAATTTCGTCCCTTTTTAGTCGAACCCCGTTCGGGTCCTCACACGTATACTGTCGAGCTATTCAAGATGGCGGCCGGTCACGTGGCCATTTTGAATCGAGGGAAAAATTTTTCCCCCGTCGCAGTCTCCAACGTAGGGAAAAAATCCAGCCGCCGCCATTTTGTGACCTAGGGTAACATTAACCCTTTAACTAAATTATAAAATTATAAGTAAATAAGCTAAAATTATATTATTTACAAAAACAAACGCTTTTAAATGTACAGGTATCATAATACAAGGTAACATACCCGTACAGGCGTGTCTTTTGAAAATACAAAGCAATCACCACAACTGAATCCAATATTTGTTTTTTGAAATTTCTTCATAAAATTCAACATCTGTAATAAATATTATTTTTCAAATAGATATAAATATTTGTTTTACAGTATTTAAAATTTATTTTATACTGATTTCTTTCTTACCTTAAGTTTAGTTTTCAGCGATAGAGAAGCAGATGCCAACCTTCTTATTTCATAAAACGAATCATAAGCCTACAAAGTTATAAATACATATAATAAAATAAACCAGTTGCAAATATTATTTTATAAAACTAATACTTACTTATCCACAAGTCGAGCAACAACAAAAGAACCAATAAGGCAAATACCAGTAGTACCAACGGCAGTAATACAAATAAAGAAATGTAGATATAATGATAAACGTCCAAAGACAGATTTGTATATGAGAAAGGAAACATAGGTCAAATACACTCCGTTTGCAATAAATATGAATTCGTTCCATTTGTCGTTTATCTGTCGAATGAAATCGCATAATTCGACATGTTTAGACATGATTTCATTGATATTTCTTTTGAGCGTTATTGAATTTATTTTCTGTAATTCAACACACAACGCATCAAATCTCTTTTTAACTGCAATTCCAATTATTAAGGCTACACAGAGTAACCACATACCTAGACAGTATTCGAATATCAGGCATGTGTTATGAATTACAATGCAGATTACTGCCCTGATAGAATTTGACCGAATTTCGAACTTTTGGATATTAAACGAGTTGATAAGAACTGCTGAACTTAATGTAGTACAATAGTAATACATAATGAAATAAGACATTAACAGCTGATATTTTCTCAATTTTTCTTTTTCTCCGTGATAATTTGATGTTTTTAGTTCCATAACTACTTTTTTACGTCTTCCATAGTGAGCTAGTAAACCATTACCGAGCATCAAACATACCAATATTCCTTTTATAAAGAATATGTTTTCACTAACTCAAACTCAGCCTTTTTACTAAATATACTAGATACATCCAATACACCTTATTGCTGAGAACATATATTTATTACGTATAACTAACGTTTTCGGCCCACTTTATGGGCCATCCTCAGGTTACAGTTGTTCGACTCTAATACAAAATCGAACACGTTCAAAATGAGACAATGGTTGATCTGATATGCTTTCAGTCATTTTTCAGTTTCCAAGGTAAAGTTTACAAGCAGTTAAGAGGTGTCCCTATGGGCAGCCCGATGTCTGGCCTGCTCTGTGAGTTGGTGGTGAGAAAAATGGAACGCATGACGATTTTCAACTATAATGAATACATAATCATGTACAAAAGATATGTAGACGACGTTCTAATTATTTGGAATAATGACGCAATGATTCAACGATTCTTAGACCAAATGAACTCTAACTAGCATGGCTTAAAACTTAACCTTGAGCAAATTAGTAGCAAGCAACTACACTTCTTGGATGTTGGCATTGAATTTAAGAATGGAACTTTGTACACGAAAGTGTACATCAAACCCACACATGATCCGATGTATATTCCGGCAAATTCTAATGACCCAACCGTTTATAAATTATCCGCATTTAGGGCCCTAATCAGAAGAGCATTTTTGTATTGCTCGAATATAATGGACACGATGGATGAGCTGGGTAGAATAAAAATGGTGGCAAAGGAGTTAGGGTTTGGAACAAGGTCTATAGAGCGTTTAATAACAGCATACGTAAAGCCTAAGAGCAACTCTAAGAAGAAACCAGAAACCTGAAGCTGGAGGTAACTTCACAAAGTTTACCTATAATAAATGTCTCTTCCCTATTATGAAGCAAATATCGAGACACAAAAACGCCAGTATATTATGCAAAAGGGCCCCCACAGTATATAAGTTGATTAGAAATGACAAAGAAAGAATTGGCGATAGAGAGCAGGCAGGAGTTTATGCGATTTCCTACAAAAATGAGCAATTGGGAATTGATAAGGACTACGTAGGGGTCACCAATAGAAACCTTAGAGTGAGGATTAAAGAGCACCAGTATGATGTCGCAAAAAACAAGTGTTCAACAGCGTTATCCAGGATTGCGCAAGCCGATGGTTCTGTTGTGCAATGGGAGGATGCCAAAATTCTTGCAAAAGTACACTCTCCAACGTTGTCATCCATAACGGAGAAATGCGAAATTTACAGAGCGGGTTTGTCTGGCAGATGTTTAAATTATAAAGATGCGACGGGGTTACCGTCATCATGGAAGTACATGGTAAAAAGTAACACACATAATAATGCTTCTACAGAGGCTCAGTAGATATATGCGTTAAAGGATAAGGAATTTTTCCTTAATGTTTACGGCCAGTCACCGTATTTTATTTGCATTTACATTTGTGTTTTATTTGGATTTTCTTATTTATTATTTGGTGTTATACTTGTTCTATTTGTTTAAATTTAAAATGTATGTTCTAATTTAGTTTAATTTTGAACGTGTTCGATTTTGTATTAGAGTCGAACAACTGTAACCTGAGGATGGCCCATAAAGTGGGCCGAAAACGTTAGTTATACGTAATAAATATATGTTCTCAGCAATAAGGTGTATTGGATGCATCTAGAATATGTTTTCTTTACTCTTGAGACTTTTATCCAAAGGATCCAAAGGACTACATGCTATGATGTTGTCTTCGGTTGCAAAAGATTGAATGCAAATTAATATAGTATTGCCAAACAAAAGAACTTGAATCAATATACTATATATAGACATAAATTTAGATTGCTTTGAATTCAAATGGTGGCATTTACAACGCTGGAAGACGATATCTCCAAAGAGAATTGACAAATTACACGAAGGATAAAGGGTGCAGTAGAAGCAATCTTCGCCCATTTTTCTTATTGACCTAAGGTTTGAGATAATAATATTAGAATTTTAAAATTATAAATTTCCTTCGAACGTTTAAGAAAGAACTTCGATTCGAAGTTAAAAAAATATTTATAAAATTGTAAGTATTATTAAAACTGTTTAAGTTTAGTTATAATTAAATTTTATAATTCAGATGGTTTTGTAAAACTTGTGTAAATAAGCAGTTTATGTGATAATTATACGTAAATTCTTTAACATGTTTCCTCCATTTTTCCTCTTCTGTGGATGTTGCGCACACACACCACAAAAGAATTTGGGGCAATGTTAAATTGCTAAACAAGATTAATTTTACCATATTTGCTTTGGAAAAGATTCTACAATAACTGATATTCTTCCGTCTGAAAGGCGACTTGGCATATAACGATGATATGTTCGATTGCTACTGTGAGAATCAGAACAGAAATTATAAAATTTATTAAACTCTACGTTTCCTTTAATCAATTTAGAAAACGGCCCTAATAAAGACCCTTTACATATTGTTCCCATTAACGGACGACACCTTTGTGTCAAGAAAGGAAATCGAACTTTCTTTCACAAAAGCTTATCTCTAATTTTAACGAACATTTGGATATCTAACCTATCTGTACATCCATCAAATGACAAAGCCATAATTTCTATTAAAAGTGAATTACGAATAATAAGCGCGATTTCTTCCACTTTGGGGAGTCCCTAACCCCCTTTCTTTGGGTGCTTGATCCAGAAGTCCCCCTCCACCGCCTTTCCAGTACTATGTCCATCAAATTTTGCCGCTTTTTCTAACGTGCATCCCTACTGCTCCCGAATCCAGCAAACAAGAATGGTATACTGAAAAAAAAAGGAAGAAACGTCTACTAGAAATAAAGTGAAATCGTCAAATTAGAGCAAGAAATGTTCTAAAACGAAACTAGGATCAAGTCATCAAGTGTGGAAATAACAACAGGAAAAGTAAGTATAACATTGGGAAAAAAGTAAGTAGCAAATATACGTTTCTTATATATTTTTAAGAAAAACATTTAAAAATAGGTTCGTATCCGTTTTCGACGGTCGCCATTTTGTTTGCGCGCGCACAAGTCGCAAACAACACTGAGACCAGAACTGCCATGATGGTGCACGTAGGTAAACTTTAATCAAATTAAGATGAAAAATACCAAGCAGTCGAGTGGTTGCACTACATAATGGAACAAATAACGACCCGGTTTCAAAATTATAAAGAAATTAACAAGTTCAAAGTAATTATAAAGAACACAATAAATTTTTTAAAGCAAATAATCCTTCGGTAATTAGAGCTGGTAAAACCAAACAATTAATATTAATAGATAACAATAATCTAACAAAGAAAACTATAGAAACAGTTGATAATGATAAGTATATTAAATTAAATAATAACCCATAAGAGAAAATTAAAAAGGATTTAACTAAAAAGTCAAAAAAAATATACCTAAGTAAAAATATAAGTGAAACCGTTAAAATTACATTCTCAATTTTAAAAACAATAGAACTCCTAAATTAAATATAAGATTAAAAACTTATAAAGTAGAAGTAAAAATTTAGACCAATAGTTGATTTAAGATATTCAATTATAATTCCATTCATTAGAAGGCTTCTTTCGAAATCATACCCAGAAAAATGTATAGCTTTTGATTATTAAAATAAATATTCATTAAAAATTTTAAAAAGTGTGTATATTTATTTTCTTTTAATATGTCGAAAATGGTTCCTGAATGGCATCTTTCCCGGATAAAGAACTTTACAGAGACAACTTTACACCTGCAATGATGGCTTTCCCGTAGAAACTCTATGTGATGCGTGGGAAGCTGCCATTCGTAGATTAGGTCGCATTAGCTTAAAAAACTAATTAAAAACATATAAAAGGAAATTAAATGATATAAAAATAGTTATTACATAAGTAGTATAGAATTAAACGAATTAAGTATAATGTGATATGTGCATATTTATAAATTATAAAAGGGCGAATTCGAATATAATATGAATATAAATACAATATAATAAAACAAATTAAATTCAATAAAATCTGTTTATAAAATGGCAATATATTTTATTCATATATATGTAATAACGAAGATGTAGAGATATGGAAACATTTTTGAAAACTTCAACTCTATAAAATCAATAAATATTTTAAGAAACAACGAAATGTGCATTGCAATTTTAATTCGTAACTTTATACAAGTGTATTATAAAACGCGCGATTTAAAACATGATAAAAACAATTTTATAACCGAGGCAGAAATAATTATAAAAAAAAAGGTATTAAAAGTGAACAGTTCTGACAAAACTGATTCTTAATATCAAGGACAACATTGTTTTCAATACAATCAAACAGTAACCTTGACATTTGACCCATTTCTGACAGGGAAGGAAGCTTTTGTTTACATAGTAATAAAACACTTAGCGCATTGTTGTTATTAAGGGTGGGGAGTGGGTGGCAGCTCATATGACACCCTGTTGCTAAAGCAATAAACTTTAACCGACCTTGACCCACGATCTACCCTTCTCTGATTACTAAAAATAACAAGTGGGGAGGAGTTGTTTAAAGGGTAATAAAACACTTGGCGGTATATTAAGTGACCTCTCCGGCTCTACTCAGATTACCGAAAAAGCAATAAACACTTAACACTGGACATTGACACACGATCTCTTCCTCTCCGATTACAAAGGAACCGACGACAATCTGTGAAAGTTTAAATAGTCTATTGGCAAGTGAGACTTGATCTGTTTATTTTAAAGCTGTATTGTCTCAAATTACAGGAAAATAAACGTGAATATAACGTTATAAGGAAAGAAAAGTATGAAAATAACAGATAAAATCATATTTCTGATGATCAGTGACGGAAATTTACAATTAAAAAAAACAAACGACCGATGCCGCGATCCCAGTGCTAGGCAAGCGATGAGCAAATTAGTCTTGTCAACCTGCAGCACGCTTGACTGCACAGGTAAGTTTCTCCGGCTCGATTTCCTATTTTCTCGCCCCTATTATGGCGGAAATCAAGCAAGTCCACCTGAAACGCCTTTGCTAACAGATAGAACGTCCAAGCGTATTAAGCGATCAACTGCCTGAGCTGCGCAATCGATCTACCTGGCGACAACGTCAATGGCCTAGACTGCTGCAAGGTCGGTGGATTGGTCATGCAGCAGCCGCAAAGGAAACTTTCCGCACATGCCAAACATGCTTCAGAAGTTTGCAAATGGGCGTATCATTTTAATATTTCCTGTGCCACACTTGAGACACAGATTTAATAGATTTAATGTCAGTACATAATTGCACATTTCCCTCTTTCAAATGATATCATATGTATTTCTATTCAATTTTAATGCAAATATAATCTTATTAACTCTTCTAATAATTTTTGTTTATTCTGTGTTATCAAACTTCCTAATACTTTCGAAGGACTAAACTTTAAAATAAAGACATGTTAGTGATAATCCTGTAAACTCTGCATAAGACCGAGTATGCAAGATCACAATTTTCATAAGCAATAAGTTCTACATACACTAAACGAGTAAACAATTAGCGAACAGATAAGGAAAAAGAAACAAATTTACATAAACTATATAATAAGTTTACTTTCACTTACGTTTATGAGATGATGTCTCAAACGCAGCAGAGATGTGAACAGTCATAACAGCAAGTAACGCACAAGAAGTTTTTGTTTTCAGTTCAGCGTATAATGTAAACTTCCAAACAATTTTCTAAATGAAATTTCTGTTGTATCCTTGTACTGTAATAAAGAATATTACAAGGAAATATATAAGAAGGACATTTTTACCATCTATTCGAACTATTCGTACAACTCCTATTAGAATGCTAAATATGCACAAATGTATTTAAATATTACATTCTTGTTTTATATTTCCCATATTTTGTTATAGAATAATGATAAAAATTTAATATACTCCTATCCTTATCATTTGTTATGACATATTTGAAATAATTAAGCGAAATAATATGTAATAAACAATGCAGAATGTCCGATACCGGTAAATTGTAAATATAATAAAAGTCTTCTAATAGATTAAATTATAATGATAATGTTTCGGAATAAATTGCTGTAGAAATGCAATAAATGCTAAAATAACAATTTACATTTTTATCATTCTTATTCATGATTATAATATGAACGATAGTAAGAGAGCAAGGAAGATGAATGACTACATAAATATGTCACCTGTCGAAAAAGATATAATAGAATTTTATCGATGTACGTAAATTACATTATTAATACATTTTGTTTTAAATAGTATAAACGTTGTATGTAAATAGTTATATATGAATAGTTTTCGGCTGGCCGTTGACGACATATGTCCAGAGGCTAAAGCCGCGTGTGACGTAAACCGTTGACGTCATACGGCTTGAGGTACTGGACGTGAAATTAATTTAATTTGCATGAATCCGTGTGGTAGGACACCGTGTATTAAACGATTTATTCAATCTTTTTTCGTTAAATTCTTATTAAGGTTACGTTTTTTGAATGATTTTTTTGTTTTATTTCAATTAATTATCGATTTTATGGTCCCCCGTCGCGTATCAAAACGTTAAACTGCAATTTCGGTTCGTTTATTACATTTATTACCGCTAAATCGGTCCCCACTGTTTACAGAGCTAAAAATAACTCTTAAGAGATGTTCAAACGGTCATTCTAGGACACTAGCTGAGACAGGAGTTGTGGCAGGCGATAAGCGATGCGCCAGGCGACGCGTGACGCGCGCGGCGCGTGTGTCATGCTTGTCAAACTTTTTGTACGTGATAATATTACCGCTAAATCGGCCCCCAGTGTTTACAGAGCGATAATTAACTTTAACACGTGTACACAACGTCTTTCAAGGGCTGTGACAGAAACAATTATTTTATTGTGGCGCACGCTAAGTAACGCGTGACGCGCGTGTCAAAGTTTTTTTTACGTAATAATATTGAAAACATTGTTTTTTGAGACCATATGAAATATTTTGAAATTTTACTTTTAACAATTATTTCTGTGTATAAAAATTTAAGTTCGAAAAATAATTTTAAAAAATTGTTTGTTAACATACTTTTATTTTTTATTTATTCATTTCAGTTCGAGTCTGAATTCTGAAAAATGTCTATATTTGTTTGGATGTTTATCTGTATATAAGATGTAAGAATTATATGTGCATATGTCTAAAAAATGAAAAAATAACTTTTTATACCATTAGACGGTTTTCCTGGGTGTTTGGTTATAACTCAGGACCGTGTCAAGGTTATCAACTGCTCCCATATTTCCATTGTATTTTAGTACTGTAAGTGGTTTTGTGGTACTTGTAGACGTTGAA
Source organism: Centruroides vittatus (assembly GCF_030686945.1). Classification (NCBI taxonomy): domain Eukaryota; kingdom Metazoa; phylum Arthropoda; class Arachnida; order Scorpiones; family Buthidae; genus Centruroides; species Centruroides vittatus. Next base: position 75,680 of record NW_027121884.1, on the reverse strand, counting down.
GTTGATGCCTCAGTTTCCATTTCATGTGGGAGAAAGTTTGTTAGCATTCTCACCTGTCTCCTGTCCACCCATCGTTCATATAACATACGATCCGTATGGAAAACGGACACTTCTCGGACTAATTTTTTTTTTATCGTTTGGCAAATTCTTTCTGTTTTGCCGGACAGTTTCGCATGATTGAATTCCTTCTATTTTTAATCGTTCTAGTAGTGTAGAAGTGTAATAATTATCGATATATAATTTATGGTTTCTGCCGTAATAATTATCCAGGAGCGTAAGTACTACACTTCCAGAATGTCCAAAAGCTTCATATGTATCAGCAATTTCTGTAGTTTTACCAGTATATACGATTATATCCAAAAGAAGCATTTTTAAAAAAAATTTTAAAATACGTTTTTTCATTTGCCGAGATTATATAACGCAAAGGCATGTGTTTACTTTCAAAGAAAACAAACGCACGTGTCTTGCGTCCAGGGGTTGAAAGTTTATAATTACTTCCTGACTCAGCGGTAACTATATAGGTCATGTTAAGTCCATTAACGAGTTTTAAATGTATTTTTGCTTCGAGAAGTAAATATTAAACACACTATAAATATTTTTAAAACGAATATTACAATACTCAAATATAATTAGCGATGAATTAATTTTTTCCAGAGAATAGGCAATATCCGGAAGTAATGAGTAAATTTTTCGACTGGAAGCTTCTGATATGTAATCTTCTGGTCTAAATAAAGTCAAATAACATGAAAACGTGTAAAATTACAGCAATAATATGAAGAAAATAGCTATTTCTGAACGTTTGTTTAGGTCTGATTCCGATCACGTGACTTTGTAAGATATTGGTTCTTCGCGGGAAAATCCTGAATAGACTGTTTTGAGAGAACGCTCATTGGTTAATATAGATTCAATCATGATAGAAATGACTAACTAGAGAGTAAAAGGCGTATAAACAAGAAATTTAAAGCCAATTAACGGCAAGAAAGTCTCCCATAGACTTAATATAGAAAGGTGGTTTCCCGGGAATATTTGACTAGAGATGAACTGATTTGTTAGTCTACAGTCAGACAACCTGAACAAAAGCCAATCCAAGTAATTCTATTGCGAACATTTATTAAATCTTACATATTTGGAAATAATAAAAAATAAGTATTGCTGTCACACCGGGGAGCCGCCGCCATGACAGCGCGTGTAACTTGACACTCCCCTGTCATAAATCACAACTTTGAACGTAAACATCTGGCCTTCTACTGCAGCTAGAATGACGCGGTTTGTTTTGATAGACGTAAAAACACTTCAAGTATGTAATCAGTATGTTAAACAATACAATTTTTTAAATTAATTTTTTTTTAAATGAAAATATGTCGAACTTTTGACTTTTTAAAAATTTTTTCTTGTCAATTATGTAAAAAGATACGATAATCAGAGAGACTGAAGTGTTTGTAGACAAAATAAAAAGAAAGCGCTTGTCTAGCGCAAAAATTACGAAAAATATGGCGATTTTAAATTATTTTACAAAAAATTCGAGCCTGAAGGCTTGTTAATTGAAAATAAATTATGACATTATCGGGTTAGTGATTTTATACTTAAGAGCGGCCGCAAACTAGCACTTTGCGAAAGCAAAATGCTAGCAAACGTTCCCTAGCACAACCGATGACGTCAAAGGCTCCGCACCTCTCTTGCTCACGTGGTTTTTCTTTCGCTAGAGCAGCGATACGAGAGTACTCTCGCTGCTCACAGAATTCAACAACGAGAGCATTACGCTAGCAAGAGAGAGCAGGGGAAAATGGAAGACCACATAAACATGCCACATGTCGAAAAAGAAATAATAGAATATTATCGATGTACGTAAATTACATGATTAATACATTCAGTATTGAAAAGAAAATGGTAAAAACGTTGTATATTAAAATAGTAAATAGTTATTTATAAATAGGTTAAAGCCTAGTTAGGCTTAACTATTAGGCATATTATTCCCACGCTGTTTCAAACTTCGGAACGAAAACTGACTGATTAAGAGTGTAAGTTATAATAAAAACTTTGTTCTATAGCCAATCCACGTCATGTGAACAACGCTACGCGAGCAAACGTGTAGTTTGCGGCTACTACTTGCCCGAGTAGCTTACCTAGCAAAAATGGCCCATAGCATTATGGGAAAAGAGACGGGGATTGCGAGCGCGACAGAGAGTACGCTAGCTCTCGCTTCCAGTAGTTTGCGGCGGCTATAACGTTTAGATCTGTAATTAGTATAGAATTGAAGCTTATGATAGCTGTGTTAGCTCCATTCGCTTTGTATGTTGTTAAAAGTGATCATGTAACGGTAGACAATGTTTGTAAACAACGTTCTTTTCTGTCTGGACACGAATATTCTAGTTTCTATCGATATGTTTTGACTTTCGTGGAAGAAAGTTAAAACATATCGATAGAAATTAGAATATTTATTTTATTACATTAGAAGAGAAGAAAATACAATGTTTAAGTGAAATATAGAATGGATCGAGGGTAAATAACTAACATTTCGCTTATAATGCGGAAAACGTTAAAATTACGTTTTATTTTATAGATAAACAGATATTGAAGTTTACTTGAAAAATAATAACTGTACCTTTTAAATATGTTCCGTGTGTGTGCACAATATAGCCTATATATGATACATTGAAATATAAATAAAAATTTAACAAATGTCAATATATAAATTTTTTGCATAAAGTTAAATTTTAAAATTTTAACTTATAATTCAAATGAAAAGTGATTTGAGTTTTTATTTGAGGGGAATCGTTAACTGATTTATTGTAAACATTTTGGAAGCTTTTTATGATAAGAATAGAAAAATAACACTGTTCAGTACATTTTTCGGCATTGTGTTTTTGAATGTTTGAAAATAACTGCCACTTGAAAATAATGTGACAGTTGTTTTTTCATCAGAATCTATAAAAATCTGCGTGGGAGATAATTACCAGTAATTATCTCCCACGCTAAATAGTGTAATTAGCACTAATTGTGTATTTGATTAATCAGCTGGCCGCGTGAAGTTTTCCGGGTTTTCTTCACGTGTTTGAATCCTGAATAGGGGCCAGTTTAAAAAGTCCTCCCGGATGGCACACAGCTTTCACATATTGCACCGAATTGCATTAGTATGAAGTTGTAAGAATTTTTAATTTATTGTCGGGAAATTATTGTGTTTTAATTAATTTTAGTTATAATTGTACCAAGAAATGTTTTATTCTTAATTGTAGAAAGTGTCGGTTAAAGACCTGCTGAGGAAGGATGAACAAGTCCGAAACACAAGTTAAAAGTGTATGTGTTCAGGTGAACTAAATAAAAAAACAGTATGTTTGATTCGTAAGACTTATTATACTTGAAAATATGGATGCAGATATTAAGTCCTGTTAATATATAAAAAGTACTGGTATACAAAATACATTTTAAATTGCATTACTATGATTCACTATGATAGAAAAATCGAATGTAAAATAATGCTGTTTGAAAATTCAATATTTGAGATATCGTAACATCCTCAAATTATAATAGCACAATGCTTACGAAATAAGAGCACGAATAATAATCTTTAGCGCTTACTTAATGCTATAAAATGTTCTATATTATTGATATTCTAATACATTGCTGAGTTTTAGCACTGTTAATAGCTTTTAACTTGATATATAATATGAAATAAATTTTTGTTTCAGTACCTCAAACATTGAGAAGGCTTTATTTATGTGTATTACAACATATACTTTAATATTTTATTGTAAAAAAAAAAAAATAAAATTTACGACTGTTAAATGTGAATTGACAAAACTATGTTTACAACTTCATCGTTATTCGCATTGTTTTCTTAATCACACAATATTAAAGTGCACTATAATTAGTTATGTTTGTAATTTATTTCAACAGCTTTACTGGTGTATTTAAATTGTGTATACTTAATGTACTATAATGAGTGTATGTTGTTTGCTTACTTAGCTGATGAATTTTTGCATGTAAACGACTCGAATATGAATTTACAATTACGTGATAAAAGCATTTATTAATGACAGACAAAGTTCGTGCGTTCATTAAGAAGCTCGATATCTGGATTATACGCCTTTAAAGCAAAAATTTGAATATGTTCTTACTCACTTCGGATTATATTGAGAAAAATTTTAATTAAACAAGACACTATTGATTACCACAGTTTGGATCGCATGAAATTGCATTTGCGTGAACTCAGTTGATTAAGTATTTACCGGAAGGTAAATATGATTTTTCAAAGAGATGGGTACTGAATTCATTTAGTGGAAATGTTGTTGCCGCTGCTAAGTTACCAGTTGAGATTCTCGTCCAGCTCTTCGAAATGTCTGCCGACAAAACGCTTAGTTGAAGTACACTGATGTTTGAACTCAAAGTTACATATGAAAATATCTTCTCTGGGATGCCACTCTAGACCTACAATTTTTATCACCTTAGTTTTTCTAGTTGTATCAGACATGTCCCCTAACGAACCACTATACACATAGTGAAGATCCTTATGTAATCCGCTACGATCTTTACGATGATCCGTCTCGGGTTAGTTCTTACTACCCGAGAATGCTCTTACGTTGGTTCGTAGAAAAGTACACCTCTACACTCAGTCCAGTGAATATTTACAGTTTATCTACAAAACAAATATTTACAGGATGTACAAGTTTGACAACATTATACACACGATGCAACAAAGGTGTGGTATCTCACGTACAGCTTGTCTGTTGGGGACTATTAGACCCTGGGGAAACTCCGGTCGGTTTTCGGAGTTGGCTCAACCGTGTGGCCGTCCGGTCTCTACACTAACCCTTCTCAGAGGAATTCCTAAGAGGAGAACACTCTCTCTACACCTCACGGGCTTCCTAAGTGTCAGAGACCACCACGTATCCGGTCTCTCGCCCTTCTCCCCGTTCCTCTTGCCACCCTTACAATTTAAGGAGTTCCACGGCGACAACTTGCGACCAATCGGGTCCTTTCTTTCCCCTGGGAGCTTCCAAAGACGTCCGCCCTACTCCCGACGACGTAGCTTACAGTTGCGTCCGTCCCTTGTTTACGTTTTTCAAGTCGACCAACACGTGGCAAACACATTGACGTGTACTCATAAACGGAGACGCTATCCCTTTGTTCTTCCCGGCCGTTTATAGCCCCAACACCAGGTGGGACCAATTATCCCGGTCGCGTGACTTTCGGCCTGCTACGCTAAAAGCGGACCTTTACACACATCCTTTAATATTGATGGTTCACTTGTGAACCATTTGTGGAGCTCAAATCCACCTCTCCTTAGTAATTGAATTAATTCGTTAATCAGTTCATTACCCATTTCAGAGTTGTTTACACCAGTCAACATGTCATCGACATAGAAATCTCTCAATACTATTTTAGTGGCTTTCGGAAACTCCACACTTTCATCAATCGCTAACTGCTTCAAAGCTTCCGTAGCCAAATATGGGCTGATGTTGTTCCATAGGTGACAGTGTTAAGACGAAAAGTTTGTATTGGCATTTCTGAACTCTCTCTCCAGACTTTTCGTTGAAAGTCACAATCCTCAGGTCTAACCTTCACCTGTCTATACATCTGCTTTAGATCAACTGTTTTTGCAATATTGTGACAACGAAATCTTAAAAGAATACTAATCAAATCTTCCTGGGTTTTTGGACCGATCATTAAGGTATCATTAAGTGAAGTACCTGATGAGGATTTTGTGCTGCCATCAAACACTACTCTCAATTTGGTTGTTAAACTTGATTCCTTTATTAAGTAATTGTGAGGGTTATAATAGTGTTTATTTTCTACGTCTTTACAATTGGGTGAGATTAACTCCATGTGTCCTAAAGACAAATATTCCTACATAAATTGTCAGTACTAATTGTAGATGTCTGGCATAGTAGCGAGTCTCCTTTCTAAACTGTAAAGTCTTCGAAGAGCAGTAACACGAGAATTTCCTAACGCCTTTCTATCGGGTTTAAAGGGTAAGGCAACATAATATCGTCCGTAATCATTTCTCCAAACATTTTTCTCAAACTGAATTTCACACAACCTTTCCTCAATACTTAATAATTGGGATGAGAGAATATTTTCAAGTTTTCAAAATGATCTCACTAACTCATTTGTATTTGCACATGCATGATTCACCACAACTCTGTTGGGCTCATGGGATTCAAAGGTCACCTTGCCTGAGATAATCCATCGCAATTTTGAACTCAATGCAAATGGACAGCCCAACCCACGTTTGATTAAATTTCCATTTATTAAGGAAACAAATAGATTCACGCCAAACAGGATGTCTATATTCCTTGACATATAAAAGAAGGGATCGGCCAAAATAAGATCATTAAAATCATTGCAAATATCTGATGGTAACGAAACATATGGAAGTTTTTCTGTGACTCTTTCTATTACAAAGGCAGAGGTAGAAGCATGCAGTTCACTTTTAAAATGTGAAGTGAATATCAATTCAACCTCCCCATTGCTCATAATGGTGAATGCGCCTAGACATGAAACCGACATTGTACTGTCCCTTACATTTAATCCTAATTTTGTCACACACTCTTTAGAAATAAATGATCTCTGACTTCCTGAGTCTAATAAACATCGACAATCTACCCATTCGTTGTTAGAATTTAAAACCTTAATTTGAGCAGTACATAATAAAACTTGATTGCTTACATTCTTTTTTGACCCTCCTTCACAATGTGAGGCACAAATTGAAGTGGTTGACTTACAAATTGACTTACAAACTGTCCCTTTTGTCATCTCAGGAATAGCTATACTTGAATTCATAGATGGACGGCTTCTTTGTGGATTTGACTCGGAGTCTGTATTACAGATGGAATTTCTTTCCCTTCCATAACACAAGAGTGAGTTGTTTTCTCTTGCAGTTTAAACAAGAAACATTAACAGTGCAATTTCTCACACTGATTTTTCGACAAACAATTAAAACATAAACCTTTCCTTTTTGCTAACTCCTTTCTGTCCTGTACCTTAAGCTTCTGAAATTTTGCACATTTGTATAAGGAATGGTCTCCCTTACAGCATGTACAGTACATTGTCCCTTCATTTGAAAAGCGAGAGATGTAACCTTGGGCATGAATCTTTTATTAGTCTGAGTTTTGGTTGACTGTAGAGTTCTAACATGACCCTTCAAAAATTCTAATAAGTCATTCAATAGAGGAATATCATCACCCTTAAGTGAGCGCTCCCACCAACCTCTAGTTGTTGCATCCAATTTAAATTGAATAATGAACATAAATAATATGCTCGAGAACTCATCTATATTAAAATTTAGAGCTTCTAAGGATCGAATACATTCTGTAGTCGAGTCAACAATATTTAAAATCTGTACCACATTTTCATAATTTACTGTTGGCAAACTCAATATCTTGTTAATTAACGACGCTACCAATTCTCTTTTATGAGAATACCGTTGGGAAAGTAGTTCCCATGCAATTTCGAAATTTCGATCACAAATGGATAGGGATTGTATGATTTTTAAAGCTTCTCCTCTTAATGAACACTTTAGATACTGTAGTTTCTGAGCACCTGATAATTTTCCATTGTTTGTAATAGCTGCTTGGAACAGATCACTGAATGGCAGCCATTCCTCAAAATTGCCACTAAATGAGGGCAATGTTAATTTAGGTAATTTTAAATCTGATATTTCACTAGCTTTATCAACACTGGAGATACTATTACTATTTTTCAATTCTAGATTTGTTCTATCTATCACTAATATCAACTCGTCAATCGAATCTTGTGCCATTTGACTTTCCTCAATATATTGTTCTAATTCGTCCTCCTTACAAATATCAAACAGTCTATCAAAGACTTTCTTTAAGTCATTAGCAACAACACCCAATTTCGAACGATACAGATCAAGTTGCACACTACCTGAATCTTTAACATTCCCCAGAATTTTCTCCCTTAGTCTAGTAAGACTACTCTTGGCAACTCTCTTTTTTATACACAACGTTTTTAGATCCATTTTTAATAAACTAGAAATATCGTACCTGAACGCCTTTAACTAAAACAACAGTCCAAAGTCCAACTCTTGAAGTATACCTCCAACTGAAAGTTCGTTTCTATCTACTTTACTCCACTGCACTGCTCTCAACGTTATCCTCGTCCTATCCGACTGTCAACGTTATCCTCATCCCATCCGACTCTCAATGTTATCCTCATCCCATTCGACTCTTGACGGACCAGAAAATGATGTAAAATGTTTTAACATGTTGCTGTTTACACGTTCTAAACACAGTACACAAATTATTTATAACACAACAACAACAATATTTGTAATTTATTTTCAACACTAGTGAGTAACACTCTGGCACTCCAAAAGCGAGTAACACTCAGGCACCCGACAATTAATTAATAAAGGCACAACACTGGTTCTTTGCTAGCCACACAGTCACACACTCTGGTCAGCACAGCTACACACTTCGGTCAGCACTGCCTGGCCACACCAAAGGATATAGCACAATTTTTCCCTCTCTAGGCAGGAAGATCTCTCCCCGCATTCCCAAGTCTATAGTTACACAACACACCTGACACGTGTGACAGAGCTCTGGACTGTACATCAACACTACGTAACATAAACACACGTGTTACAATTTTGTTAAATTGAATATCGAACTTCACAAAAGATATTCATTAGTTGTGTTATTTATACGACATTCCAGATTTCCTCAATAATTAATTTCGATTTTTACATATACAAAATTCCATAAATGATAATAAATTTACTGTTTATTACTGTTATGTATTGTTGAAAATCTTGTTTTTGTATAATGTATTAATGCTTACAGTTATAATTTTAACTGCTGGAAACTAATATTTTTAAATACTTGTAACTGTACATTCTTTTATTTTTTTACTATTTCCACGCGATTAAGCTTTAAAAAGTTCGTTAACTTTATTAACTGCTTTATTATATCTATAATAAACTGTTCTCTCTTAAGTCGTATATAATTATAAATTATAATTAAAATATACATTTATTTCTATTCTATGAATGCACAGTTTACATTTAATTTAATTGGTTTAATATTGCTCTAGAGATGCGAGTGTTACGTAAATTGGAAATATTCCAATTTATGTAACACTCGCATCTGTATTATGTAAGTGCATTCCAATCACAATACGTTTATCAGTTTAAATACTAACCAGCAATAAATTTTGATTTCAATTCTCTTTATTGTTTGGCCATAAAATTTATTGATTCCTTCAATTTTCTATTACTGTTTATTCAAGCAATGAATTTAATAAACCAGATTAAATATGACTACTTTGGTAAATATGCAAAATTACAACTTATTTAAATATATCTTTTCGGTATCCAATTCATAATTAACATTAATTACAGATTAATCTACGTTTTGTAATTTTTCTATATACTTTTTGTTTACGACAATTTTAATTTATTATTTCACTATGACTTATCATTTTGCAAGATTCTGTGTAGAAGTGGCAAGACCGATGTTGTCACAAAGTCAAAATTTTAAAACATTTTCTATGGTCCGAGATATTTCAGGTCAAGGTTTATCACCTAAATTCACGGTCCAATTTGAAACTCTGAAAAAGTCGCGCGCTATGTATCAATCGAGTTTACGATTTCTGACTTACCTTAATACCTATGATAAATTACAATTAGTCTTAAAACCAGGGATTTAACATTAACCTTGCAGTAACAATATCAATGTTTCAAAACACACATTTGTGTTTTCTGGCATAACATATGGAAATTATAAGAGTTTTTTCACGTTTCTAACACTTTTCGCGAGGGATTAGCAAGTACTAATTTTAACACGCGAGTGGCAAACTGATTTAAATTTCAAGAACAGATATGGGAAACTTTAGTGAAAGAGGCCCCGACAAATTATATATAACTTCAAGTTTAATAAAAACAACAAGTCACCGGAAGTGTATTTTCGTGTAAAGTAAACACACTTGACCCTACTCGAGGAGCTAAGATTTGATCTCCCAGATAACAAATGCAATTCAGTGCAATAATATTTTGATTCGGATCATTGAAGAGAACAAATTTATTGCAATGACATAGTAAAATATTCATTGAAACATAAGCCATATTATACAATCAACTTATATTCAACTTAAAGTTTTTTACAGTGTTTTGACACATTATAGTATTTTAACGAGAGTTCCATTTATTATTATTTCTAACATGAACACTATTTCAATTTCGACCATAAATATTTATATTTTTTCATCTATTAATATACATTTATACAAAAAAAAAGAATCAATCGAAAAACACGTTTCTCAAAATTCTATGTTTATTTTAATTATACTGAATACTGTATAAGTTAAATCAATCTGCAGAAAATATCTAATTAATTATAAACTAATATTAAATTCTATTCATCTATTAAGATTATGTAAAATTCTATTCATCTATTAAGATATTAAACAGCTCGACATGTTATAAATGTAATAACTCATTTACTGGTGTGCGTGCATAAACATACTTGAGTGGTAAATCTATATCGAATTTCTGAAATTGAAACATAAAATTGTCAACGCTCGGAATTGAAATTTTACGACTTTACATTGATATGCAAGCGTAATTAGAGTTGTCAAATGGCAATTTTCTATTTCCGTTGGTTATTGTTTGCTCTAATAACTCACTGGCGTATCTATGGAAACTCATCTGCAGTAACAATCAATATCGTAGTTGCAAGACGTTTCTCGTCTTTTAAATCTAGTCGAAATCTAGTCGTAAATGCACAATGAACCGTATTATTATTTACAAGCACACATTTTGACTCTCTATACTTGTATATTACATTTTCTTTTAACAAAATGGTGTGTCTCGCTTATTTGTTGGCTCCTTACATGAACTGTATTGCGGCGTTTGGATTGAACGTGATGGAACCGTGTTCATGTGTTTCGAATGACACTGATCAGAAGGGACACTTTGCATCTTCTCGGCTGTTTCGAATCTATACGCATTTCGTAGAGTGTTTTCTCTGGTTTGTCAATATTCTGTTTTTGATAAGGCTAATTGATGGAAACGTTTACGGTTTACGAGTTAGCAATATGTACGGAAAAGATGCTTTCAAAGATTCAGTAGTTAGAGCATTAATATCGAGTTATCTGGCAATCCAATACAGTATCCTCAAGAGGAACCAAATTCCTTTTCATTGTGTGGTAAGTTCTTACAAAGGGGAACCTATGGAATTAGACAAAATAGGAAAATATTTTTATTTTGTTTTGCTGAGTGTGATTTTTGCCCTAGCCATAGAAGTGACAGTTGTTTCAGATTTAATATACTACAACGAAATAAAAAAACAGAACGGAACAGATCTCGAAGCGTTCCTTGTCGCTGTTTTACATGGTTTGCATCTTCTGTATACCGTTGGCCATATTACAGCGACCTTGACCGCACTCGGATTAACACTTTATATTCTTCAGAAAAGATTGGTTAAAATGTCTGAAGAAATAGCTGAGTTGAATATTAAACAACGGTTCTTGCGACAAAAATTGGAAAGTATCATCCGAAAACACGTTGAAGTTTGGCTATTCGTCGACGGAATGAATGAAGCACTGAGCAATATGTCATGTGTCATTTACATCTTTTACCTGTATCTCCCCTGCTTCTTATTGTATGGAACAGTGTTTATCGAAATGGACATTGTTTTGAAAATGTATATTGCAATATTCTCGGCGGGGTTTACTATTGGAATAATTGTATTCACTTGGGGTGTTTCTATCTTTACCTCATCAGTAAGTGACTAATGTTATATGTGAAGAAAAAGAGCTGGTTTGAAAATTATACAGTGGTGCCTCATATAACGTACTTAATCCGTTCCATGTGCACGTCCGTGAAGTGAAACGTTCGTTATACGAAACGCATTTTCCCATATAAATACGTGTTATAACATCTAATTCGTTCCGCAGCATAAAATAACCGTACTGTATCATAAAAAAAATGAACATGGGGTGGGTTCTCTGCGTGATTGACATCCGTTTAAAAATTCTTGCGGAACGCGTTCTGAAATTCCGGTAGGAGTGCACGCTGTCGAACGGCAAAAACGGCCGCTTGTAGCAATAGTTTAGGTGAAAAGCAACATGGCGTCCTCCATGGCTAATATAGTTTCGTTTTCGGGTCTATTATGTGGTTTTATAAATGAGAATGTAGAAATTGTGAAAGCGCGAGTTAGCGCACCCGGTGATGTAAGTGTCTTTACGATTTTTTTGAGGCTATTTTGAATGCTCTTTCAACAAATAATCCATTTTATTGTTAAATTTTACAATTGTGACCCTTCTTTTTCCTTTTAAAGCTCATATTTTAGAATTATAAATTCTTCCATCACGATACTATCGATAGTGCGAGCGCCGCCATCTTTCTTTCACCGTCGTTCCTAAATGCCTACAAACAGCACCGCACTCCCGTAGTAGCGGAGACGCAAAGCGACCGCTATTAAAGAACGCACCCATGGAGCAGTCACCAATTATGTTGGAAAGTTTGTTGTTCGCAGCGTACGTTATACGAGGCATTACTGTAATTTGTTTAATTTAAAATAAATTTAAAATTTGTTAAAACTAAATTTTCAAATGTTATATAACTAGTTAGCAATACATTACCAATTGTTTTTAAAAATTACGTGCTATTGAATTTTTATATTGCATATTAGACACAAAGTCGTATTCATCACAGTACACGTATCTTGCTCTTGACTCTTAACTTAATTTTAACTAATTAAATTCAAATTTATTTAATTGTACTTACGGTATACAGATTTAGTGTACTGTACTGAAATTTCAGCAGTTTAAATTGTCAATAACTAAGTTCAATATATTTCAAATGATAACAATATATTCAAAAACTGCACAAAACATCTTGTAGGTTTCACATTCATTTCTATTTTTCTCTTTGCAATAATTTACTATTTGAATTTCAGCTCTACGACGACTTCGTGTCCATCGAGAGAGTTTCACCGGCAGATCTCCCATTGACTTTCAAGCTTCAGGTATTTCTTTATTTATTTTTCTTCGAATTTTGTGCTAATTAAAATATCTTAAATCTTGACGCATATTCAGAATAATTTATTGTGGGGATTAATGTTGAGCTAGCATATTTGAACAATTAATGAATAAGTATGGTATAGTTCAGTCGTATGTTGATACAACTGAACTACACCAAACGCTTGCTGAGAGAATTATTTATTTTAGTCGTCTTATATTTATTTTTAAAAGTCTTCTTCAGGCTTGTAGAAATAAACGTAAATCGTTATCAACTACAACAATTGAATAAGTGTCACAGCAAATATTATTTTTTTGTATTGCAGTTATTATCTTTGTGTACGGAATGCCGTATATATTGTAAGCTGTTCCGAACACTAAAAAAAAATTGGTTTATCTTCAATTAATAATAAACAAATTTATGAGAATCACGTACTGCGAAGCTCTGAAATTTTAGAATATTTTCATATTCAAGATATCTTACATAGCGCGTCACATTTACTGTAACGTAAATAATAATACAGTGTACGGTTTTCTATACGAAATCACAATTTATATTGAAAATATTTTCCAACGTATCAAACACTGTTTTAATTGGATAATTCACAATATTGTTGCTAGATTTTGCTGTGATAAATGTTGGTAAATAATGTGATTCATGTAAAATGTCTATTTTTTCGGAACAACACAACGACAGTTAGTGTACTTGTTAAATAATATTAATATAATATTCAAAAATTCATATCGTAATTAAAGTGTTATCTTTTTTAGTTGACATCCTTTGTCAAGAGGTTTACCAAGTTTCCTTTGGGGATTTCAATCGGAGGGTTTTTCTATGTGAAAAAAGACTTTGTCATAAAGGTAAAGGTCATTCTATATTTACTCTTAAGCAATTATTAATACGGCCGAGTTTTATTTATTTCAGGTAACAGAAGGGTTATATTCAATATTTTCAACATTGATTCAAGTAACTGGAGTTATGGAACAGGAAAAACGCTGTGTTGTAAAGTCTGTCTCTAATTTCTCGTCTATTCATTAATTAAACAGTGCACAATAGCAGATAAATTCTCAAAGTTCTTGTCTATTTGTATAATTAAAAGCTAAATATGAACATTATGTTTATTACTGCACTTGATTGAAAATATAAATACCGATGTATTGGTTTAAGTGTCGCAATATTCGATTATGCAAGATAATGACGCGTATTGTTTTGTTTTAGTTTTTTTTTGCCTAATATTTGGCTGCTGTTCGTCGCTCGTTTAGTGATTTTATACTTAATGTTTAGATCTGTAATTAATGGTGAATTAAAGCTTATGATAGCAGTGTAATCTCTATTTGCTTTGTAAGTTGTTGGAATTGATCATGTAACGGTAGACAATGTTTTCCTTCTGGACAAGAATATTCTATCGATATGTTTTGACTTTCCTCCAAGAAACTCAAAACATATCGACGAAAATTAAAATATTTATTTTAATACAGTAGAAAACAAGAAAATACAATGTTTAAGTGAAATATAGAGTGGATCGAAAAAAGATGCCTAACATTTTGCTTGTAAGGCAGAAAACTATACATTATGTTTATTTTATAGATAAACAAATATTAGAGTTTACTTAAAAAATAATAACTGTATCTTTTTAAATACGTACCGTGTGTGCGCACAATATAGCCTACATTCATTGAAATATAAATATAAATTTATCAATTGTCAATATATCAATCTTTTGCTTAAAGTTAGATTTTAATATTTAAACTTATAATTCATATAAAAAGTGATTTGAAAGTTTCATTTGAGTGGAACTGTCAACTGGTTTGTTGTAAACATTTTGGAAGCTTTTTAGGATAAACAGAGGAAAATAACACTTTTCAGTACATCTCCGGGCATTACGTTTTTGTATTTTTTAAAACTAATTGCGACTCGAAAATGTAATTGAAAATAAGTGACAGTCGTTTTTTTTATTATAATCTATAAAAATCTGCGTGGGCCAAACCATTAAACACTGGTAATTAGCACTAATTGTGTATTTGATTAATTAGCTGTCTGCGTGAAGTTTTCCGGGTTTTCTTCACGTGTTCGAATCCTGAATAGGGGCCAGTTTATAATATAAAGTCCTCCCGGAAGGCACACAGCTTTCACATATTGCACCGAATTGCACCAATTGGTTCGCTATGATAGAAAAATCGAACGTAAAGTAATGCTGTTTGAAAATTGAATATTCGAGATCTCGTAACACCTAGCAATTTGATACATCCTTAAATGATAATAGCATAATGCTTACGAAATAAGAGTACAAATAATAATTTTTAGCTTTTATGTAATGCAATAAAATATTCTATATTATTGATATTCTACTACATAGAATGGTATTTCATTAATGTATTTTAATTATCGCATTAAATTGTTATAATAAAATTATAAACTAAAAAAATGTGGCTTTAATTTATAAACTGTTGCTGATTAATAAACGTATAAAAAAAAGAGCCTTCAACTTAATACTATCGATCACATTACCATTAAGTGTTTATCAGATTCTTCAAACTGGGTTCACAGTTAAATGAGTTATTTTAAAAATTGCGATTTTTCTTCGCGTGAATTGCACCCTAATTGTAACAAAAAACGGACAAGTAAACACACTTCATTTTATTAAACTATTTCTCACAGACCTCAAAATTTGTGTCTTTGTTACTGTACCGTGATTTTTCGTTGCGTTGTAACAGATATCAAATACTCATTTGGTCAATTTTTTTCCATGTATATTTGTATTTATTTATTTATTATACACAAATCCATTAAACTTGATTCGCTAGTGTTACTTTAAATTTTGGTTGTATATGACACCTATTGTTTCTATGCATCTAAAACTAATTTTTGTTTCCTCCGTCCTTATTGAAGATTGTCCTACATGATAGAATTACTTGTTATTTTTAAATTATAAACAAACTACATTTAAACGTGATCTGTGTTGTGTTGTGTCGCCGGCAACAACGTAGGACGCCTCAGCCCCTCTGCGAGCAGCTGTCCAGCGATCTCATCTCGTCCGCCCAGGGGCTTCGACAGAAGGAAAATCCTTGCCACTCCGGAGGACTGTAGAGAAGTGAAATTTTCAATTGTCGATGCAAGCATAAATGTTATCCAATAAACGGGTTTCCTTATGTAAAACACTTGTCATCATTTGCCTCCTTCGCCAGACTCGCATGCATACGTCCCTTAGATCCATCCTCACGCGGGATAAACTTATCTCCACCTGTCGGCGATCTTACAATTAGTAATTTTAGAGTGGGTTTCAGATGGTTGTGAATTCTTAATTAACAAGGTCAATGTCGTAGACAGTTCCTGCTATAAAATATTTATGTAAACGTTACTGAGGAGGGGATCGACGAAGAAGATGGATGCGAAATGCAGTTAAATAAAACATATAAAAATAAAATTAATTCTGGGTGATTCCTAAACTCTGGAGAACAGTCGAATTAAAAGGATGTAACCATTTTTGTTTATTAGTCCATAAACCCTTTAAGGCGATAGGCTAAATAATCGATTAATGTATATTTACGGTAATTAAATTTATACTAAGAAGAAAACGTTTGAAGATTGGTCCATTAGAAATAAAGGAGGAGCAGTGCATGTATAAAAGTTTTTTTTTAAATTTATATTAATTAAAATTTTAAATTATATTTATAAAATATTTATTTGTTTTCAAATGATTGACCGACCTTTACACAAATTATGTCAGTCTTGTGTTTCATATCCACTACTTCGATTTTCTGAATACCGCTACTGATGTTACCAACTCAATATTTAATTCATAATTCGATTGCTCCTTTTTAGTTTTGAATCTACACCCCAAAGAAAATGGTGGATAATTGTCATGCTCTGTTCAAACCTATTGTATTCAAACATTGTAAAGTTTGTAGTCCGTGAAAAGCCTTCTGTGGTTCCTCTATGTTTTATTTCTGGGATCAAACGTGGCCTTCCTCTTCTTTCATTCTACATTAGAGCAATCTATGTTACTTGAAAGTAGCCAAAAAATATCGGAAGAAATTCACCAGTTTTGTTATTTGGTGATGAGAATAATTCACTAGAATTGTCAAAAATTTTATGCATGCAAATACTAAGTCTGTATACGTGCTGTATTTCTTTCCTTTTTTTCCCACATTTACTGCCGAAAACGAAAAGAGCATTCACAAATGCTGTATTTCAGAATAATCTTTTTGTTCTCGCTAAGATCCTATTAATAACCGCCATTTAATGTTCAGCAGTTAATAAAAAAAAAAAAAAAAGACTAAGATTGCGTACCTTGCGATACAGTACACTAAGGTAATTTATTGTATGACTAAAAAGGTTTAAATAAATAAACGTCATCAGCACGGTAGAGAGCAGCCTTGCCAGATTTGGCTACTTGCGCCAAATGTGGCAACCCTTTTATCAGTTCGGCGTAAAAAGTATCATTTGGCTCATTGGCTACATAAATTTGACTCGGCTAAATTATTGGCTACATATTATTTATAAATGTATTATTTGAATAAAAATGCGCTTTAAATGGGTTTTTTTTGTTTTTTATTAAGTAGAGACCTAAAGAGAACAAATATTTGTTTTTCAAATACATTTTTGCTTGTCTCTTTTGTAATAAACAAATTTCTTTATTGATAAGTAAAAATTGAAAGTGTCTGTAGGAGAAATTTTTTTAAAATATCCTTTATCGCGATTAAGTTTTAATACTTATTACTATAATCTGGACATGTTAATTTATAAATAATAAAAATATAAAAAATAATATTATATTAATTTTCCTATTACAAAGAACTTATATAACAACAGTTATTTAATTTGAGATTTCTTTATTAATGTTATATGTGAATTTTCGGTTCATCAATAGATTTCATCAACTTGTTTTTTGTTTTAAAATATCTTTAAAAGCGATTTTAACTTTTGTTAACGCTGTTATTGATGATAAATTTAACATCTGTTTTTAATATTTTAATTTTCTCCTGTGGTCTACTTTCTGTTTTTTGGGATGTAGGCATTTTTTATCTGTCGTTATTATTATTATTATTATTATTAAAAAGAATTTTTTTCAGTGGGTAATTTTTAGAAAATTTTTGGCTACAAACACTAAAAACATCTGGCAACGTGAGGTGGTAGAGAGACAGACGATTGTATTGTTCGTAGTGTGTAACCGTGTGTTCTTTATCATCTAAGAAATACGCGAATCAGTCGGAGGAACACTTTTTAAATGGTTAATTAAGCGATATTACTGTTTTTGAAGAGGATTTTACGTAAATGTAAGTATTAAACTTAAATTCCGAAATTGATTTTACGGTATAAATTATGTGAGACAAACTGCAGTCGCCATTTTGCTGTTTACCACTTCGTCGTTGTCTGTAGAGCGAACGTTTTCCATCGCATAAAGAGGTCTTATTTTAAAAGTAAAATAAAGAGGTCTTATTATTTACTAATGGGAATATTTAGGGTACGTTCGTTAAATCGAACGAGTTAAACGCGTTAGTGCAAATAGTTGCAATACAGTGGTGAAATTAATTGTAAATAAATCGCTAAAATATCGAAATCAGTCATTTGTGAACTCAACATAAAAACGTTTATTTTTTTGTGAAATGACATGACAAAATAATTTTCTAAACAGATGAAAAGCCTTTATTTGGCAGAGATTACTATACATATTTAATTACCGAGATATATAAAAAGCTATGTAAATAGCCGCGACCATGGACTCATAGCCTGCTGTACAAAAGTTATAAATGGGATGTAATGGTTATGTACAGGTCTAGAAAAAGGTATACGTAGACAAATTTGTGCAATACAAAGAAGTGTGGATCACGTGACATGGGCTCTGTTTGCCTGTTTAATTTTTTTGCGATAAATGGTTATTGTAAATTTCGCGACTATGGCGGATGACGTCACTCACCATAAGTTTGAACATTAATGTTGAGTAGGATTTGGATATTCCAAGTTTTTGCGTGGTTGATATGTTCTCTTGGTCAAATCCTCCCAAAGAGTGACAATGAAAGCGTTTAAGTAGGTGTCATAGCCTAGTCCCTTGAAGTGTTGTGCGAGGCAATCCGCGCATTCTTTTATTCAGCAGTGTGCTGAGCAGTTGCTACCGGAAGTGACGTTTTTGCTGCTGACGGTCGAAAACACTTTTGCTGGAGAGAAAGCTATCTCAAAATGGCCGATGTAAACGATGATTCTCTTACTGCTATATTTACGCGCGTTTGTTCAGTATTATTAGAAGAAAAGCCATTAAGTTCGATGTTTTTTATAAGAAAACGTAGAAATGATGATTTATTTGTGTCATTGGCGTTGACTGATTCTATTAACACTTTATGTATTTTTAAATGATTTAATGATGATAAGTCTACTTCAGAAGGCAAAATTTTATTCTCTCTCAAATATTGCAGTAAATTGCTAGAATCTGTAAATAAAAATTAGAAACAGTATTTCATAAACCAACTTTTAACGGTAGGTTTGACTTCATAAACAAAGACAATAATAATAGATTCTTATATTTCGTTTTGTTATTATACATTTCACATTTATTAAAAAGATACTTGAAGCAAAGGAGTTAAAAATCTGCTCATTTAATGTAGCAAAAAAACTGTTTATCGTTTGGTAATCGAAAAAGATACTTCTTCACGGAGGCGTCCATCTTGTAAGCAGTATTTTTAGCGTGGTCGAGAGGTGCTGCCAGTGCGCTGAAAGCGCAGCTTAAGCGCGCTGGCAGTAGGCTTAATAATTGAACACATGCGCTAAAAGCGCTGCAAGCGCGCTGAATAAAAGAATGCGCGGTATGATTACTTGCTGAGTTTGCTGCAACGTGCTATTCCGAACGCATCTGGGCCGTTTTCAAATGGTATCGCGATGTCCACGATTGTACAGAAACACTATAATTATCAAACAAAACATGTTTTCTGAGAGCTTAGAAACTATTAGAAATAAGTTGTCTTATTCTTCGAGCAGCACTGGTATATTGTATATTAGATGATTCAGTTTCCAGCATTTCATCATCACAATTAATTGTATCATCTCCTGCCATGAAACAGATGCTATGAAGTACACAGGCTGATATGTAGAGGGGCAACTCTGATGTTTTATTTGCATCAAAATATTTTAACCATCTAAATCTTCCTTTTTAATAATGCAAAGCTCCTCTCAATAACAGTTCTGCTTTTTGACAGCTTATTATTATTATGTATATGCATTTGAGCAGTTAGGTGACCGTTATTTTTAAATGGTACCATTAATGACACCATAAGTGGGTAAGCAGCATCTCTTGCAATGCGATAATCCGATAATGAAGAATAGTTAAGTTTCTGAATGACTTCAGAATTTCTGAAAACTCTGGCATCGTGGACGGAACCAGGGAAGCGACAATAACAGTCTGTAAAAACTAAGTTATGGTTGCAGACTGCCTGCAAAATTACAGAATGAAAATTTTTTCGGTTTATATATTTTTCTGCTGCTTCACTCGGAGCTTTAATGGGGATATGGCACTCATCAATTGCACCAATTATACCTGGAAAACCAGCTATATTTTTAAATTTTCTGGTTAAATGGGCATATTCTTCTAATTTTGGCCATTTTATAACATCACCTGCCATTTTTATGAGGGATAGATTTTGATATGTCAAATCTGTCTGCTAATGACCTATAATGAAATCAAAAACTTATTAATTATACTTAAATTTAATAAATACCAATATTACCATACAAATTATTTGTATTAACTTCATTAAGTTTAACAGATTTGAGGAATTTCTTTATGAAAATTATAAATTTATTTGTAAATATTTAATATTGGCAAATTTCGTACATAGAAACATTATTTAATAAATTTGAATACAGTATTTAGCTTTAAAATTTATCAAGTACTTTATTTTACCTGAATCATTCCTGATTTGCTAGAAGCCAAATTACCTACAAAATTTGCTTGTTTGCATCTAAACAAGGTCTTCCGAAAGAATTTAGTAATTTTGGTTTTAAGTTTTCTGAAAGGATTTCGAAAGTGCATCACTTCATTCTAAAATGAAGTTGGAAGACGTCGCTTAAATACGAAGGAACGACACTTTCTACGTATCCTTTTTCTCTTTTTTGAAGTTTCTAAAACTACATAACTTCCAATCTCGTCTTTGGAATCATCCAAAAAAAAAAAATACTTCAGATACAATTGCACTAGCAATGTTTAAAACTTCAGATTTAGAAACGGCCATTTTCTAAATAAATCGCGTACGAACTGTTTCGTACTTGAGGATATTTATTTCATTTAAGAGCGACTTTATTAAAAAATACACTCGCATTCTTCAACAGTAACGAAGTGCAGTAATTTGATTTGCTGTATTTTATTATGGGTGCGTTTACTTCTGGACTCAGCCTACGATAAGAACGGCCTACTCAAATGGGGGAAATCCCATTGAGAAGTTGTGTCCAGACAATATTTTCTCCTGCTAGATGGAGTCACACAATGGACCATAACAACACACTGATTTTTCCCGCGCTTGCTTTTTTTTTTTTAAATATGGAGATGAAAACATGCTTTCATTTATTTTATATTCATCAAGAAGGAAGCGTGTGGTCTGATCATTCCAATTAAATGTGACAGACTGACTTCCAGAAGGAGCTGCATCCGTTCCTTGTCTTGTGTTTGGATCAACTGAAAACATAAATAATTTAATTATATTTACTGCTTACGTTTAAAAAGTATATAGATGTGATTAATCACATTTTAGATGAGACAGATCTGAATTTGATCAAGCTAAACTTTAAGATTAGTATAGTTTTTAAATTAAAAATGTCTATTTTTAAAGCAAATTGCTTAGATTTGTGCAACAAATAAATACTTACATAAAGATTGAATTTGAACAAGCTAAGTAATAAAATATTCTAATTAAAACTTAATGAATCGATTTATTATTAAAGCATCTAGGTCCTAAATGTCATGTAAACAATTAAAGATGTAACTTATTTTTCATGCTTACATGCCCTAGCCTTGTATGTAATTACCTATTGTTTTGTAGCATATGTTTCTTTTTAAAATATAAACATATTGAATTTCTTCAGCTACTATTTATTTATTATTTAACCTATTAACTTTAAGTAGCACAATTATTCACTTTTTGTTGGGACTTATACCCCAACTCTGTGTGATAAGTCCCAATAAAAAGTGAATAATTGTGCTACTTTACTTAATTATTTTTAAGAGGACAAAAAGCTTATTAGTTGTTATATATTAACTTCAATAATTAATAAAAAACCGTACAAAATGTATCAAGTGTTTAGAAATACTACTCGAGCATCAGATATAATCATTAATAGTCTTAGTTCTTGACATAAAGAATATTTATAATGGTATGTTCCTTTATTATATACTTATATCTTATGCAGATGTGTAATTAGGATAAAATACAGTATAAGATTTTATGAAATTTCATATAAGGTTTAAGGTATAAAAAATATAAGAAAAGAACTCTGCTTACCATTCTCATTTCCACATTTCTGCACATGGGTCGTTATTTGTAATGTACTGCCTTTCAACCCACAATTAGAGCTCCTATGCAGTAGAAGCGAAAGATTGATATTGTTGGACGCCATTTTCTTAACGAAGTAAACCAACTCTTTCCTTCGTGAGCTTCGTTGGAGTCTCATTCGAAACGTCGTCACTGTGGAGCATGCGCGCCAAATGAGACTACTACTTTTTGAACGATTCCTTACTAACTCTTTTAACTCGTTTGACTTAACGAACTTACTCTAAGTTATCCTAGTTACATGCTGTCATGCGTTTGTAAAACACAACAGTAATTCAAATAGGATATAGCAAATTATTGATTTTTTTAATTAAGATTTTTCCCGGATTTCTGCAGAAAAATCTAAAACAACAGACATGTTATCAATAATTATCTAGACAGTTTAGTGCAATAATAATTATTATAGTAGATGTACTGTACCTATTTTAGCCACACTAAGTGTCGATTTACACACAACAGTGACCTGACCGTGCAGTATTTGTTCCGTTCTTTCTGTGAGTAGTCACGGAGTTTTCTGAGGAAGAATTGGCTATCATAGCTATATGCTCGGACGAAGAAAAAAAAATCCAATCAAGAAAGCTATACAAAGATTATTTTAATTTGGAAGTAGGGACTGTTTTGTGCCAGAAAGAAAAGATAGATTAAAAATAAATTACGTTTTAGAATTATTAATAATTAAAATAAAGAAATAAAGTAAAATACCTGTATCTGATCAAAATAATCAATATTTAATTATAAAAAAATAAAATATTCTAAAATATTTATCCATATATCTTGAATAAGACAAATGAAATAGAACAGGGTGTCAATGCACCATTTCAATTAAACGTTTGTCATCCATTAATAGAAAGACCTTTCTTTAGAAAACAAAATTTACCATGAATGAAAATATCTATTCCGACAAATCTACTTTCACGGTACAGTCATGCCACTGCCACTCCACAGCACTGTAACGAACGAGTCTGGGCAGGGTGATTTAAAACAAGTCACTGTTGTCTATAAATCGACCCTAAGACAATTTTCAACTTTAAAAAATAATTTTTATTCTTACATTTTTTTAAAGCAATTAAACAGTAAGAATACTGCAAAAACATGTTCTTTTTTACTTTATTACATTAATTTTTATTAATTTTAACATTTTATAAACAAAATTTAAATTTTTAAAAAATGTTACAAAAATTACCAGTTTTCACCATGCCTGTACCAGTTATGGCCACCCATGTTTATAGAAGTGTCACTTTTATTATTTTTCGTGATAAAGGTTTATTATTTGAATTTTTGGGTTTACGATTCTCCCGAATATGTGTTGTACACAGTTCTTGTGTAGTCGGAAATGTAGGGTCTGATGAATTTTCTTAGAATTACATTACACAGTATATTTTGATGTCCATCTTTACCAAACATAAACAATGGATTTTTCTCCATCCAAGAAAGAATAATCTTGCATAAATTATGCATCACGGCTGGTTGCTGAATTAAAAATGGTAAGTTTGCATGAATGGCCTTCTTCGGATATAAGAGTCTGCCTAGATCATTTTAAAATTTATTATGCTCACGGTAGGTGCAGGGGATTTGACCGATGCAAGTATGTCCAAACAGTCGGAACATTCAGTTTTTTCTTCGGCGATATGTGCCAAGTATCCAGCAGTGTATGCCATTGTAGCGGATTGAATGTTTGGCTTTATAATATTGGAAGGTCTAATCTCTAGCTGTTTCAGTTGTGGCTCAATATGTTTCGTAACTTCTTTGATAGTATGGTTCTTATTCATACATTCATACATCCATACATACCTTTAAAAATAATAAATTATTATTATAATGATTACTTCATTATTAATTAGGTCTATTAAAGTAATTTATTAATGAAAATATAATACTTGATTTACAGTAATGGTTATGTCTTCGTCAGCCTAAGCTTTTTGCATTGTTTTCAAGGGATGCACTAATTAATCCTGTTTTAAGAATTGTATGCAGTCCTTGCATTAAGATGCAGGCATTTGTCTGGTCATTGAATCCAGACATGGACCACAGTCCAATAAAAAGGTTCTCTATATCATCTGAATTGAATTTTCTTGTTAATATAAAATCAAAAGCATTCTCCAACAAATACCTGATACACAGAACAGTGGATCTGGTTGTAAGGCAAGCAGCTTCATAAGTTTGTTTATTGATAAATTGAACATTGGGACTGTCACACCTAACTTTCCAGGACTGTAAATATCCGAAAAACTTGCCTTCCAACCAATCGAGCCTTTCGTCATTAGCGGAAACAAACTGCATCACTGTTGCATTTCTGGAATGAATGTAATGTTGAGTATTGTTGATATTGTGAACAGCAAACCATTTTTGTATCATTTTCAGGTACTCAATTGTGCCCTTGGCCTCAACAAAGTTCAAGTTCCCAAACCTGTGTCTGTTCTTCTGTAAAAACTTCAGTGCAACAATTATATTTTGGCTGCATATGTCCACTTCATCTTATCAAAATTTGTTGGGTAGACATGTTTAAAAGTTAAGCATCTTACTGGTTTAATAACATGATTTCTCTGTAGGTAAAACAAGTTTTGGAGAAATACACCACTAATATGTTTTCCATGATTCACCATTACCCTACTTGGAGAAAGAAGCAATGACTAGAAATTTTTTTAATGTATGACATGGATCATACGATAGGAATATTGAACGATTATTGTCCATTGGTGTGGAATATTTATATAAAAACTTACATTTGCAGTGAAAGTGCATTGTTCCTAATGAGGGTGAAGATGAGTAAAAACTAAAAAGGCAGGCGTTTATCCGGTCTTGAACGTGTTACAGTTTACTGACAAGTGCCGTAATGTTATCCAATACATGCTTGGCATTCCGAACATCGGGGTGTGCTTTAAACGATGTTTAGCATATGGAAGTGTCCTCTATTAATTTGTACCATTGGGGGTTTATTGTCATACCATCGGAAATATTAATAAGATGCTCTTTAGGGTGTTTTCTAATTTCAATGTGTTCTTTAAATCTCCGTTTGTAAGGCTCTTTTTCAAAATGTAAAATTCTGATATTTTTCCTATTAATTTGACAGTTATTTTCAATTGTGTGGGTGTACCAAGGAGAAGTGTTATGTTTAAGGCAGATGGCAGCTTCATGTTCTTTAATTCTGGTGTCTAAAAAACGGCCAGTTTCATCAATATAAATTTTTGGGTCCTGACAGTTGCATTCAAGTTTGTAAACTGTTCTGATACTTTTAAGGGTATTTGTCTTATTGTTGTGTTGTTTGTCGATGTTATGGTGTATGGAATTGGATATTTTGTTGGTCAAGGATGGGCCAAACTGATGTTATCTTTTTTAAGGATTTTATTGCATTTGTCAAATATACTTTTTATATATGGGAAGGGTTTATATAATTTATCTGGTTTGTGTCTGGTATTATATCTGTGTTTCCAGTACTGTTTTTGCCAAGTGTTTAATTTCGATTTGGGGTAGTCGTTAAGTAAAAATTTAGTTTCTAGCTCTTTTAATTTGTTTTTCCGGTTATTAACATTTGTGGTTCTTGTGTAAATGTTTTTTAGTTCCATGATAAAAATGTTCTTTTTAATATTTTCTGGGAGATATGAGTAGTAGTTGATGGTTTTGTTAACATTACAGGGTTTTTTGTATGTTGTGAAGGAAAACTTATTACGTGTGTTCGTGATTGTTATGTCTAGGTAATTAATTTTGTTATTGTTTTCTGTTTCTAAGTCAAATTGGATGTTTCTATTAATATTGTTTGCTATGTTGAGGATAATATTATCGTCGGTTATTTTGTTATTGTATATGAGTAAGTAATCATCAGCATATCTAATAACTAGTTTTATGCCTGGGATATTGTTTATTTTTTCATCTATGTTTTTCATGACTAACTCAGCTAACTTTGGCCCCATCTTTGAACCCATGCTGATGCCATCTACTTGTCTATAATAGTCATCATTGACTTTAAAGTAGTTTTTTTCATATGCAAATTGTATCAGGTTAATAACAGTTTTATCAATATTTTGTTTAATAAGGCTTTCTTCAATTAATTTCCATTTTATATTTGGATACATATTTATTACGTCTAGGCTTATTAATTTGTCAGAGTTTTCTTTTTTCATTTCTCACACAGGATCACATAGGGTTAATTATGGAGTATTAAATAAAACTTACCTTTTCTGCTGACAGCTTTTATCCATTTTAAACGTAAATTCTCTTCCGCAGGATATTCGTGAAAACTTGTTGCGTTTTTTTTCGATTTGTTTGATGTGCAAAATGGCACTTAGCAACGAACCATTTTAAATCAAACCTTTTAAAAATTCACCTGTATCTTGATATAAAGTATTTTTGAAATTTTAATTTTTTAAATGTATCATAAGCACGTCTTTGCAGCAGAATTAGCATTGATCGCTTGATCGAATAGTCTGGTCATCAGCGTTTCTAGTGAGGACTATGTGCAAACTACCTCGGGAATCGACACACATTTTCAGAGCAAATGACTAGGCTGTTCTTATTGTAGGCTGTGTAGCTAGTTTTGTGTGAAGCAGTGTTCCCAGCCGTTTGTAAATAAATGTTGCTGATTTGATTTTGCCACAGATATTTTGAAAAGTCGCTACTCTGTCGCTACTCAATAAACAACAAATTTCCAAATCGTCGAAAGGTTTTATTACGAAACAAATTTATTGATACAAGAAAAGTTATACACACAATAGTTGTGTTAAAACACAATTAATGAAAACAATTAAATCGTTAACAACACGAACCGTATGTAATTATAATACATATATAACAAAAATGGAAAAACGAAAAAATAATAGGTTTTAAAACAGACCTCAATGGAATAGCTTTTGTATTCAAACAACTGTTTGTCAATGTCAGCCTCTCTTATTTCATCCAATACAGCCTCTTCGACTTTTAAATTTCCAGTACACAAGACGAAAGTTAACAAACTAATGTTTTCGATTCTCCACCGAGATCTTCGTCAGGTTCGTTGACGGTTTTGATAATGGAATGCGATGAATATAGAACGCTTTTGAAATTCAAAAGATTGAATATCTCCAGCGTGCAGTAATGATGAAAGATACAACATAAATTTGATAGACAGGAGTCTACCGTAATAATGGCGCGATCCATCTATTCAGGAATAATACATGACTACCAATGTTGATGCACCTCAGAGATATTGCGCATTTACATGTGATGAAGATAGAACGCTTTTGAATTTCAAAAGCATTCTATCTTCATCGCATTCCATTATCAAAACCGTCAATGAACCTGACGAAGATCTCGATGGAGAATCGAAAACGTTAGTTTGTTAACTTTTGTCTTGTGTACCAGAAATTTAAAGGTTGAAGAGGCTGTATTGGATTTTATATGTATTGGTAGTCACGGGTGAAGATTGTTTTCTTTTTTATTTTAAATGAATACATAGTTTTGTTGATTTTTTTAAAATGTTATTGAGTAATTTTGTAATTAATACAACACAAATTTGTATTATGTAACTCAGTTTTAATTCTTAATAATGCCGAAGTTAACCAGTTGTTTGCGGGGTACTACCATTGGAGAAAGCATTTCAAGTAAACTGTTGCGCTGTACTCCAGTTAGAGTGTGTGTCATATTTTTTTTCATAATTGACTAGGTGGTGTCGATTTAAGCCCTGACTGACTTTTATCTACATAGACTAAGTGTGTTTCAACGAATGAGATATTTGTTACCACCCTGTATTTTTAAATTTACCCACAAAACTCCTGCTTTCCATGTTAAGTCTATGGGAGACCCTTCTTTTGTTTATTTGACAATGAAATCCTCATTAGCATGCCTGTTCAGCTCTAATTGGTATATTATAGCTAAATGACTATCCTTTAACAAATAAGCATCGACTTGGGTTTGTGGAGTCGGAACTTTCTTGGAAAAAGTTATACTTTCTCGGAGCTACATTGTCAGCTACAAACGTAAACAAACAATTATAAATCATTATTCTCATCTATTTTTAGCTTGAATTTAGTAAATTTTTTATGTATATTTATCCTATTTAACAAATAAGCATGATTTTTAAACTATCCAGCCATAAATCTTTATTAAAACGTAGTACTACTGGTTATCGTGATACTTTCGTAATACATAAGAAATACATGTATAATCGTTAATATAATAAAGTAATAATTGCTTATTATAGTGTACTATTAGTACAATAGTGTAAAAAACGTATAAGTAGAATCAAATACACGTCATTAATAATAAAAGTGTATTGACCTAGATTTAGAAAAGCCATCCCCCTCCATACCAATTGGCATTATAATCTATTGACTGTATTCATCACAATAGGTGGCTGCACCAGCACCAAAACATCCTGGTACTTCTGGTTCTTTTTTTTTTTTTCCTTGCATGCCCAAGTAAACAACATCTGTTCCGAACTTTTTTAACACATTCTGAAAATATTTCAGTTACTATGTAATTAAAATAAAATGATGAGAGTTTTTGCACTGCATGTTGCCAGAAAACCAGGTTAAAATTTTTTGTACATATACATCATCATTACTGTAACATGCAAAAAACCACTCTTTGACTTTTGCAATTCCCATCTGTCCATGTATTTGTGCATATAATATTCGTATTCTTCATGAAGCTGCAAAGTTTTACATCTAAGAATGCGACCAAACAGATGCGCAGTTAATCTTGCTTTTCGATACTTCCACCACAAATCCTCATTTGCTTGATCTCTAGTTTGAGATTCCACTAATTGAATTTCCTGTTTTGTTAACCTGATTTCGTTAATAAGTTTGTTTTCAAGTTTAGTACGTGATAATGAAACATTCTCAAAACACAGAACTTTATGAATAATTGATGGTTCGGGTGACTGTTCATTCGGTGCCAAGTCAAATTCTGATTTGCTAGCTGTTTCTGTTTCGTCACTTTCAGACAGACTTCTACGATTGATGTTTTTTTACTAGTGGCCTGATTCACGAACGACAATATAAATCTATCTTTAGTAACAATCATAACTGATAAAGTTATAAAGACATTAGTTATATTTTGTAAATATGTAATTACTTTCGGAAATTCCAGAAAAAATTTCTGATCCGACAGTGTTGGAGTACGAGGATGTGATAACATGTCTGTTTTTTGTTTGGTAGGGAATGGATTATTCTGCTTTGATTTTGAAATTGGCTTGGTTCAACCTACATTATGTAAATGAATAATTTTAATAAAAATTACACGATAAAAACAGTTTACATAGTCATTCTTACTAATGGTGTCATTATACAACATTATTACCTCTCTGTTAAATTTCTTCCACAAACATGGAAGAGAAGTGCATGGAGTTTCTTCATTAGCTCTCACTGTTGCTTCTATTGTTAAAAGTAATGCACCAATGTGGCTGCAACTTTTACCAAGACTGAAATTATATATGGGTCAGTAAATACACAGAAATGAAACTTTAAAATAAAATTGTAATATTAATATAAAATTTGCATACCCAGCCATACGTGTGCAGCGATTGCTTCCAATAACTCCATTCATTTGCATTTATTGTGTCCAATTTTGCATGTATTTTTCCTTTTACCATGCTTTTCGTTAAATAGGCCTAGTTTAATTTAGAGCTAGAAGTGATCGCCACTTTAAGTGGAAAGATCTTTACAATGATCGTTCCACCAAATTTCTTCAGAATTTCTTTATCTATGAAAAATTATCTTTTGTTTATGTATATTTTAAATTTACTAAACATTATAAATGATTTCACACTCCAACTTGTTTCGCAACACGCTCTAAAGTAGCAAATTTAATTCTTACCTTCAAATCCATCAACGGGTAAACAGTGATTTCTTTCACCTTTCCACTCGCTAGGTAATTATAACTCTCAAGTGAAGTATAATTTTTCAGTTGTTGTTTTGTGTAAAAGCAAAGCTGGTACCACTAACCACTAATGTGATCTTCGGCCATGCTTTCACGTTATCGTGAAATAACATTTTTGCTAAATCGTCGTCCATTGGATCGGGCAGTTCTTGCTCGTTGAATATCAATTTTTGCTTATACGTATGCCTGCTTAATTCATCTAAACATTTATAATGTTTGCCGGACATTTTTCAGAACAGAAATGATTATGATTGATACGCACGATGTTTTTTGCATCGACTATTAACCAACACTGGCAACACAATTTCGACGTTCTACCAGTAGTTGAAGAAGGTCCAATCACGTGACTTGCCTCAGGCTATGCTTAGTTTTAGACACGATCAATAGCCCATATTCTTTCTCTACGTCGATTTAGAAAGCTGCAGTTTTTTTTATTTGACAGAAAACAGACATATCTGAGTAACATATAACAAATTAATGGAATATTTATAAAAAATTAAAAATCTTAAATTTTATTAATTTTTTTAACGTACATAATATTTTGAAGTTAACAGTTGTAAAGTGTAATATGTATGTGATAGAAAACCGAAAACAGATCATATCTACAACAATTTTTAAGCGAGATATCGCAAATTGAAAAACCACTTTAAAAACCACAAAATGTCTATGCAACAGTGATTTAGTTACCGGTTATTGAGACTAACAGCTGACGGGTTAAAGTAACTCCAAGACGATTTCTTTTTTTGGTTTAAATGTCAACCAACATTGAAAATGCACATTCCATATCAGCATTTCTACATGGACTAATTAAAGCACTTTGCGCCACGTGTACAATGTTTTTAAACAAATACTCATCGTTGAAACTTTTTTTTTGCTATTCGGGTCCATAAATTACAAGTATTATCAGGGGCTTCGTCAAAGTTTAATTATTTTGATGGCTATTGATTAAAAGTTTTAATATTATCATCATAAGCTGATAATACTTTTGGTTTGATAAAATTAGAGGCTAATAATTTGATAAAACGAACACTTTGTATGTAAAGACGAGATACTAAAGACTTTTCGGATTGGAAGAAGGCGTTAAACTCATTGAATACAGGTAATATCAATTTTAAAAATAATAAATAAGCTTTAACATGTGGATTCTGCATTTGATTAAAAATAACCTGACATGGTTTCTTTCTTCAAATTCTGCGACTGGAAAAACTACAGCAACACATCCCTATGTAATGATGAATGGTTTATGTTTCCTTAATCCCCTGCGAGAAAAACAGCGAATGAAGAAATAGTCGTCGTTTGTTCTCGAATCTCCCTCTGGCATCGTCTTGACATTATTGTTGTCTTTACTTAGCGTGTTATTGGTATGTAAATCTTGTCTCTTTAATGTCCAGAAACAAGTTACAGTTGAGTTCAACCACAATCGAATTGGATTCGTCTAAGATAAAATTATGATGGTATATAATTACACTTTCAAAGATTTCTTTAATATTTATAGATATTTGCAATTTTGGAATGTACTTTTTTGTATAATTTGTTTTGTAAAACACTTGATTAAATGTGTTTTTAATCTATTATATGTAGTACACGTTGCTGATGTGTGTTCTTTTGGTACTTCGTGGTTCGAAAAAAAACTGCAATTAATATCCAAGTTTGTTATTTTAGACTTGGATATTAATTGATGTTAATAGTGATTAATAGACTTTGATGTTGAAAAGAGTTTGCAAGGGTAGTAATAAATGCTTTTGCTTTTTTCTGAAAATGTCGGCCAATCTCTTTTCTATAATTTTATTTCATTTCTTTTTGTAAAAATGATCATACGAAAGTCCTTTGTAATACACTTCATCTCTGTCTTTACACGCTGATTTGAAATTCTTTATATTTCTAATACTTTGAGATTAAGATTTTATTCAGGAGTTACCACATTTTCAATTCAGCAAATTAAAGAGAATCCCCGGGCAGATTTATTTTTAATAGCTTGTGAGCAATAAGATTGGCTTCACTTTACCGCTAGACTTATTACACCACCACAGGACATCAAATTAGACTTAGAAAAACACTATTTTATTTTCGGAATGAATTTCGGACGCGGAGTTCCTCGTTGGCTTTTTGCTACAAAATCAATTAATAGGAGGTTAACGATTTTTAAAAGGACCGTAATTGACAGAAATGGAAAAAGGCTGTAGACTTACATTTAACATGCCGATTCGATGTTTTCAACCTTAAACATTAAAAGATTGAACACAAGATAAAACAAAAATTTTTTACATAAAAAGGGTAGTGCTGATACAATAACACAATAATAAACAGAGGTACTGGTAAAACTGTGAAGTAGTAAAAATATACATTGTTAAGACAAAATAATAAGCAGATTTGCAGTAACATGAATAGAGTAACATGATGATTCAAAGTACATTCCAGAATAGCCATCACCTCTTCCCTATCAATTTTCACTCTTCTCCCCCCCCATGCCTCCTTTGGTCAAATATGCATACCACGATTCGTGTAATTTTTGGCCGGAATTATTGTTCGTGATTTTCTCTGTTTTTTATTCTTTCTAAGTGTTCATACCATCTTTTATAAGTATTTTGACAGTATCCTTTACAATCTGACAGCCTTTGTCATTCCAGTGGGCAGCTACAGCCAAGTTATCATTATTGTACGCTATGGCAGAGATATGTTCTGAAAACGGGTCTTTAAATTCCTGCTAGTTTCACTAATGTACGATTTGCGTGTGGTACAGTTTCATTCAAATTTGTAGACAATGTTTTTTCGGTCCCATACGTTAGCTTTACTGTTAGGTACGTTTATTTTCTTACGTAAGCTGTTGTGATGTTTGGGTACCAAAATAATACCATAATTAATTAATTTACTTTTAATTCTTTCAAAAATATTCATAACGTAAGGGATTTTAAAAAATTTATTAGCTGTGTTGTCAATTGGTTGGTTGTGTGTACAGTCCAACTCGTTTATAACATCATCCATGGGACCGGTAGTTTTTTGACGTTATAACCGAGTGTCGTTATCTGCAGGATCATAATTTCAGTCCCATAAAAGTACCAAGTGCATTTAAGAATCTATTATAAAATCCATCTAATTTAATATCGTATGTATAAAAGTGCAAACTAAATGTTTAAATAAACTATTTACATTATTATCTCTAAATTTACAATGATGTAATTAAAAATTTCAAAAATTACCTTTTATAAGAAATTTTTGTCTCAAGTTTCGATAATGGCGGCACTTTCGGTTTTGAGAATAATGTCGAATCAAAAGGCAACAAAAGGTTAAATTAATGTATATCAATTAAAAAGAAACAATAAAAATATTCACTTAAAAAAAGTCAGTTATTTTAGATTGTAGGCTTTTTCACCTAAAAATTTTTTATCAATGTCATTTTCTAAGTCGTAGATTTTGTTCATTATTTCCGATGAAGTTTTCTGAGACCTGTAAAACATTTTCAATGATCTTATTGCATTACGCGCTTCCCTGGTTGACGGCACTGCAGTTTCTCTGTCTGATGTTTCATTTTCATCATCATCATCAGCCACATTTTTTTCGTCTGAAGATTTAATTTGCTGAATAATATCTGCATCTGTATAAAATTCGGATGTTATTAAATTTTCATCTACACTCTGATATTCAGTAGCAGCAGATGACAAAAATTCGCTGTTTTCTGAACTCTGAAGTGTTTTAATTAAGTCTGATAGAGGAATGTCGTCGTCCTCATTATTGTCATCTTTCATAAATGTAATAGCTGTTTGACTGTTACACAATTTTGCATGGTGAAAACAGTTTTTTATTATTAGCGAACTAACTTTAAACCAAGAATTTTCCAAAAACTCAACTGTATCTAATAAAGAAATTGCCGTTTTATTTTTATCTTCCATATTTGTTATAAGTTTTTGTAACAGAATTTTTCTGAAATGACATTTAAGGCTTCTTATAATTCCTTGATCCATTGGTTGAAGTACGCTAGTACAATTCGGAGGAAGGAATACAAGTTTAATGTTCTTTAAATTTTTTAAAATTGGATGTGCTGGGCAATTATCGACAAGGAGTAAAACTTTTTTTGTTTACCAATAAGTTCTTTATCCCATTTTCGAATTTCTTCTTCAAGAATCTCAGACGTCATCCATGACTTTTTGTTGGCTTTGTAATTTACTGGTAGTGTTTTTATGTTTTTCCTGTTACAAGAAGTTTTCTTTTGTCTGTACCAGTCATATTAGCGCAAACAAAAGCTGTTATCCTATCTTTCGCAAGTTTTCCACCAACACACTTTTCGTTTTTAAATTTAAATGTTTTATCTGGTAAAAGTTTGTAAAATATCCCAGTTTCATCTGCATTATAGATGTCTTCATCTGCATATTCTCCCCTTAATTTAGGCCACACATCTCTCAACCAGTTTTCAACGTCCAGTAAATTTACACTTCTTGCTTCTCCACACACTTTCCCAAAACTTATGCTGTGTCTTTGTTTAAAACGGTCTAGCCATCCATTAGAACATTTAAAATTAGTATCGCCTAGTAGTCATCCAAATTCTTCTGCTTTTTCCATTAGTTTCGGTCCATTTAGTGGTAAGTTGGAACTTCTGCATTGGTTTAACCACTTAATTAGAGCGGCATCAATATTGACTTCTTCACATAACTTAATTTTTTTCACTTGTCCCTTGCCATCTTGAAAACTTTTCAAAATTTTCTCTGTGTTTTTTATTATTGTGCATACTGTAGAATTTGCTAAACCAAAGTCTCTGCATATGTCTGCCTTTTTTCTTCCAATTTCAACTGCTTTAATTATTTCTACTTTGCAGTATAACGTTAATGCTTACCTTTTTAAGCTAGACATTTTATCTGACTTGATGTTAAATTACAACATGAGTAACTATGCAGACTAACCCATTGTCACGTCGTTTAAAAGGGTGGCGAATCTCACCCCACCGAAGTCAGGTGGTGAGAGTACCACCCATAGTCATTCTAGGAAGTGGACTGACCCTAGGGATCTAACACTTAGTACTTTTTGTTAAATAACATTCATAACCTAATTTTGTAAATTTGAGAGTGCTTCAAATATGACGTTAAAACAGGGTTTTAAGTCGTTACAAGTGGGTTTTTTAACATTATCTAGTATAGTAAAATCGTGGGACCAATAAAAATTTGACGTTATATTAGGGTTGTTGTTACATCCGATGATGTTATAAACGAGTTAGACTGTATTAACATTTTTATTATTAATCCAGTTACTGATCATGAGCTTGCTATAACCATTCATTAAGTACATTTTTATGACGTCTTCAATTTCATTGGATTTATTGGTATCGTATGTGGTTCGTTGCATAATTTTATCCAAGTACATATAAAAGGTATTTTTTTATATAAGTGGGTACTTCAGATGTAAAGTGTATGACGCTGTCAATAGTACAGGGTTTTTTATAATTTTTAAAAATTGTTTTGTTTTTGAGTCTCATAATGAGAATGTCTAAGAATGGTAACTGACAGTTGCTTTCATGTTCTAAATCAAATTTAATGTCAGTATCTATTTGATTTACATGTTCCAGGATTTGGTCAGCCTGTATAATGTTGTCATCACAAAAATGAAATCAAACACCTTAGTATTTCCAGCAACAAACTAATTTAATAAAATAAGAACGTTTTTGACTATTTTCATTTTGGTGATTATTATTTTAAATTTAAACGATGTTATTGCTGGCATTCTATTTTTATGTTCTATTTCATTTTAAAGAGGCTTAACTGAAGTTGTCATCGTATACAAGAAAACAATCGTTGACGTAATGGTACTGTTCTGTTAATCCCGATATTAACAACATCATGATCAGTATTGGCCGTACCTAATACTACGTTCGCACACAATCCACGACTCACTTCAATTTCAATTTACCTACAATCTGGATTGTGACTGTCGCAAGTCGAACGTCGTGCCAATTGCACAGGTAACTCACTTGAGAATAACTTGGCTATTGCAAGCGATGATAAAACTGACATAATTTCACAATAAGTCATGAACAGTGCTGTTGTTTCTAGAGTAAAGGTCAATCAAGTGAATGGCTTATTTAATTAATTTTTTATCTGCATATCAGATGTGAATTAATACTTCTGATAAAACATAAAAATCCTAAGATATTTTAGTTATTAATATTTTTAAAAACAATGAATTAAGAATTGGTTCTGATTATTATTTCACGATAATAGTACAGCGATCTGCAATATAAAATTGTTTGTTTTATTTTTTTATCCAAGCGTGAACTCGATTATGGTCAAGCTCGGAGAGTTTCCTCAGTTAAGGGTAATTTAGGGTAAACTGAAGACACCGTTGGGGTAATTCCACTAGAAGCAGGCGGCAGCACTGGTCACGAACTCAAACAAAACAAAATGGAAGATAATAACGAAGATGCGTTACTGGTAGGTCTGTATGCAGCAAAGTTAATAGACATCCGCAATCAAATGACTGTAAACAGAAATCGTTTAAGTCATTTGGTCAACATATGTCGTCGTATGAACAAGAGGAATCAAGACATTAAGATATTGCTAAGTAATGTATTGCAGAATCGTGCCTCACCAAGTTGTTGGCCACATCCAAAAGGCAGCGACTGGTGGACTACTGTTATAAAGCATGGATTTCAGCAAAATGGAAGGAGAATTTTCGAGTTTCTCAAGAAACATTTTATTTTTTATGTGAAAACTTTAAGGAAATGAACTGCCTAGATACAAACTACAGAAAATGCATTCCACTGGATAAGGGAATTGCGATAGCTCTATACACACTGTCTTCCACAGTGGAATTTCGGAGTATTGCAAACATATTTGGAGTAGGCAAGACATCATTTTCTGAAGCATTGCACGAGCTTTGCAACCTGCTGATTGAAAAGCTAGACTGAAAAATAACATTTCCTGGAATGACAAGAGTTGTTAAAAAAAGCCAAAGAATTTGAAAATTTATGGCAATTTCCACAGTGTATTGGGGCGATTGATGGGACTCATATTATAGTCAGTCCACCAAAGAAACATGCAGTTGATTACTATAACTACAAAAGCTTTTATAGTGTTGTACTGCTGGCAATATGTGATGCAAAATACAAGTTCACCAATGTCAATGTTGGTGCACCTGGAAGGAATAACGACTCCCATGTGTTTCAAAACAGTGGAATCTATCAAATGTTTAAAGTGTTCACATTGTATAATGAACTGAGAAAAAGATATAATGGGGTTGATGTACCTCTACTTTTATTAGGTGACTCTGCATTTTCACTTATGCCTACCTTAGTGAAGCCATTTCCTGACAGTCCTGATTTGCCCAATGAGAAAAAGCAATTCAACTACCATTTGTCTCGAGCCAGAAGAGTGGTGGAAAATGCATTTGGTTGTCTAAAGGCACGATTCAGATTCATTAGAAGAAGATTAGAACTGAACCTAAATAATGTATCATTCTTAGTTCAGGCTTGTTGCATCCTACATAACATATATGAAGAACTAAATGATAACATACATGATGATTGGCTAAATGAGCTGCAACTTTAGACTACTGTTAATTTTGCTTCCACAGTAGTAGGGGAATATGATCAATCAGCACAAGAAATTAGAAATGCACTTGTCATGTACTTTAACAACTAAGATAAGACATTTACGTACACAAACCAAGAATGAATAATTCAGATTTTATTTCATATCAGATTAATCAATAATAAACACATTTTGTTTACTTGTTCTTATTTAAAAGAGCAGCAATTACATTGTTAAACTCTGGTCGAAAGAGATCATTTTGTTCTTTTAATAAACCTAAAATTTGATTATCAACGTCTTTTATTTCCTCATGCTGCCTTTGAATAAGCTGTAAAAGTTCAGCAACGTGGCTAGTTTTCTGCTTTTTATTCAGTTGCCTGCTTTCTTCAAATCTCCTTGATGGAGCACTCTGTGCATTTGAGGTGCTTGCAGTAGGTGATGGTGTACTTGCACTTAGGTCTAGTACTGGGTCTAGAGATTGGGAAACTGCATATGCAGCCTTTGCAGTACCTGTAATATTGTAAATGAGTTTGTAAATAAGAGATGAAAGCTCAATCTTCTTTACACACCGGAAATTCATACAAAAAGTACACTTACGTAAAAACCAGATAACCGGAGTGGTTAGTATTTGGGTTGCAAACGTTTTCGTAGCCTCTTCTAGGCTCTTCTTCAGAAAGACGAGTTGGCCCTTTCAGCAGCGTGGCAGATCCTGCTGGAAGATAATTTTTAAACTTTAACATCATCACCTCTTCGAAGCGCATGCGCGCTGCACGGAACGGCAATCGTTTTGTTTAAAAAATACGTTGGAATGTTTTCACATGACGGAATTCGAAACCTGGTTCTTTCCAAAAGGAATATATTCGAAATTCAACGATCGGCGTAGATTTATTACTACAAAGCCTGAAGAAGAGCCTAGAAGAGGCTATGAAAACATTTGCGATCCGAATACTAACCACTCCTGTTATCTGGTTTTTACGTAAGTGTATTTTTTGTAAGAGATGAAAGCATATTAAGTACATAAAACAGGTTACAATGCTTGGTATATGGTCCTGAAATAAGCAAATAAGGTTGCACAGTTTAAAAACCTAGGTAGCATCAAGTTCAACAATTCTGTACATTCATGTCAATATCACAGCATTTTAAATTTTTAATTAATTTTTTCTATACTGTAATAGCTCTGACTTATGAGCTATAAAACAGTTAAACTGAATGTGCTAAAAGGCGGTAGCTTTTGAATAAGTTTTCAGGACCCAGACAACTTACCTAATACAACTAAATTTAGTTGTATTAGGTATGTTGAGTGTTCCAGTATAATTTATACTGGAATTTAAAATTGGCAGGGTTGAGTCCCGCATCAAGCTTGTGTCATTGACAGTCAAGCATCCTAATATTTGGTGAGTTTTGTCAAAAAATTTCCAAGTGGAGGGTTGTCCACCACTAGGACCAACTGCAATTTTTTCTTTGCTAAATAAAAGAAAAGATAAATTTAGATAATTATGTAGTTTTAATATTTATCATAAAGTATTATAATTTACAGTGATGTGAAAAAATATTAGAATAATAGTGAAGATCCTTCTTACTCGTCACGTGATCTTTACAAATGTTCCGTCCCGAGTTGTTCTTTACGCCTCGAGATTGTCCGTTAGGTGGTCCGTGGAAAGTCACACCTCCACACTCAATAATTAGTTATATACAGTTTATTTACAAATATTTACAAAGATGTACACTATGCAATAACATTACGTACGCTTATGTACCGAAGCTGTGATGCCGCACGTCGGCTTGTCTGGCCGGGGAACACGAGTCACTTTTCCGGAGATGGCTTAACCGCGTGGCCGTCCGTCTCTACACCAACCTTTTTCCAGAGGACTTTCCAAGAGGAGAACACTCTCTCTATATGCCTCAAAGGTCTACTTAGTGTTAGAGACCACCACATATCCGGTCTCTCGCCCTTTCTCCTCGTTTTTCTACCATCCTTCCAATTTAAGGGATTCTGCTCCTACCTCCTGCGACCAATCAGTTCCTTCCCTTTCTTAGAGCCTTCAAAGACGTCCGCCCTATCTCCCGCCGACGTAGCTTACATTTGCGTCCGTGCTTTATTTACATTTATTTTCCCAAGCTGGCCGGCACGTGGCCAACACATTGACCCTTAAGTGGAGACGCTACACCTTTGATCCTTCCAACCGTTTATGGCCCCGGCTCCAGGTGGGAGCAATTATTATCTCAGTCGGGCGGTTTCTTTGACTCAGGCCGCCAAAGGCGACCTTTACACCTTTCACCGACAAGGTTCAAACTGCGCTTCAACAAAAGCCGGTTTGACCTAAACAATACTACCACGACAAACAGCAATTTTTACCGTACAAATTGTTTTGTTACTCTACACTTCCTCCTTTCTTATTACAAAGATCAAGTTATTACAGATAATAAACTATACTAACAATATACAGCATTTAATATTTTACAGAAAAAAGATATTTTACACAGTCAATACAATCTTCGGCAAATTGTCCCGTCACATTGCATTCAGAATCGCCTGGTAGATGCTGATTACATCTATCCGAAGGACTTAATACCGAAATTACTGCCTTATCTGTACGATCTGGGGGTTCCGGATTGCTCCTGATTTCCCGTCTGGATAGTACGTTGATCTCATTACGATTTTTCCCTCTTCTGTGCGCGGTTTTTGCCTTATTATCCCGCGCTACCAATGCCCTAGGGACCGATTGTTCCTTAAGAGGCGTGCGGTCAACTCGCCGAAGGGGAACGCTTGCCTGCCGACTATGACCTGCCTTACAATATTTTCTAGCATCGCTCTTTTTATTTGTCGTGGGGCTCGTCCTATTTTCCCTGCTTTCTTTCGCAACCGTAACCTTCGCGACTGGTTTCCGTTGCCTATTCGTTTTCGTCCGCTCGACTCTCCTCAAAACGCAATAATCGGCTGCCGAAAGTAATGCATCTGTACCGCAGCTAAGTTCGTCAGTTAATGCGCAAGTTATCAAGGCTGGAGCGTAATCATTTTTCTTTTTACTTGACCTCCCTTCTAGTCTTACAGGTATTGTCGCTAACACTGCTGATACCTGCTGCCCAAATGCGCTGATTAACTTAACCTTTCTCGCTACCCGCGACACGTAAACAGGCACTACAGACTTCCTAATAACCGTCATATCTACCCCCGTGTCCACTATTGCAGAAAATTTATTACCTTTACAAGCGAGCAGGAGATTTTTGTTTACACTAACGGGTACGTTTCCGCTGATCGTTTCCCTGTTCACCTTTACCCTAGCTACTAGCTGCTCGTCCGATTCTACCGTTTCGTCTATTTTAACCGCTTGCGTTGCTTTAGACTTCGGTCCTTCCTCTTTAATATGTCTCCGAGGACAATCCCTTCTGAGATGACCCATTTGGTCACAGACATAGCATCTCATTCTTGATCCTCCGTTGTTCGCGCTCATGCCTCCAGTTCTAGTGACTGTTCTATCCTTTTCGAATTCAGATATACCTCTAAAGTCACCCTTTCCCACAGCCTCCGCATGCTTATCTGCGTATCTGGCTAACTCTTCCGGTGGGAACCAGCCTTTACCTTCTTGCAATAAAACGTAACGCTTAGTGTCAGCATCTAACTTATTCTTAAGGCGATCCGAGACCACTAATTTTGTGTGCTGCTCAAAAGAATCTACGCGTCTACTATTCAGATAATACCGATAGAGATCCTCTATTATAGCTGCAAATTGGGGCCACGTTTCTTTGCTTCCCTTCTCAGCGGAAGTGAACTCTTTGAGGTACTCAGCAGCAGACAGTCTTAGCTCGTCTAATATGAACTGTTTTAAGGTCCGGTAATCCCTGATTTCGACTGCCCTAAGCCTATTTAACGCCGTTTTACATTTCTCCGATAGCACCGTTAAAACTAGCTGCGCCTGGAGTTCTTCCGGCACATCGTAAGTTTGTAAAACTACCTCTACGGCCCGAAACCACGACGGTACTTCCGCCTCCTTGTCTGGCATTTTAGGTAAAGCCCATCTGATTTTTCTAGCTAGGCTATCCAAGTTACCTCCCAGCTCAGAGTTATTACTAGTCCTAGAATCACTTCGTAGACGATCTCTCTCTAACTCTATTTCGGCTAGTCTAATTTGCGTTTCCATTTCTTTTTCTTTGTTTCTAGAGTCTATTTCGGCTAGTCTGATCTGCAAGCGTAATTTCTCTAACTCGTCAGACTCGTGCCCCTCTATTTCATTCCGGTTGTCCATAACCTCGACCTCGGAGTCCAAAATTTCCCTTTCTGGCTCCGTATCCATTTCCAGGGATTGACTAAGATCAGCCCGACCTCCCTGATCCTCAGAACATGGCATACCCCTTTTTGACCCTTGAGTCCTTCCGCGTCCCGGCATTCTGAATACAAATAATCAAGAACAACTTACCAATGTTGAGTTCTGTTCCGCCTTGATTTCCGGCTACTCTTCCTTTCGTAAGTATCCAAATCTTGAATGTGGGCTCAGTGCTTTTCTGTCGTCTTGCGAGAATCTCCTGAAGATTTGCAAGAATATCCTGTCGAAGACTGCGCCAGTGAAGATCTTTCTTACTCGTCACGTGATCTTTACAAATGTTCCGTCCCGAGTTGTTCTTTACGCCTCGAGATTGTTTGTTAGGTGGTCCGTGGAAAGTCACACCTCCACACTCAATAATTAGTTATATACAGTTTATTTACAAATATTTACAAAGATGTACACTATGCAATAACATTACGTACGCTTATGTACCGAAGCTGTGATGCCGCACGTCGGCTTGTCTGGCCGGGGAACACGAGTCACTTTTCCGGAGATGGCTTAATTGCGTGGCCGTCCGTCTCTACACCAACCTTTTTCCAGAGGACTTTCCAAGAGGAGAACACTCTCTGTATACGCCTCAAAGGTCTACCTAGTGTTAGAGACCACCACGTATTCGGTCTCTCGCCCTTTCTCCTCGTTTTTCTGCCATCCTTCCAATTTAAGGGATTCTGCTTTTACCTCCTGCGACCAATCAGTTCCTTCCCTTTCTTAGAGCCTTCAAAGACGTCCGCCCTATCTCCCGCCGACGTAGCTTACATTTGCGTCCGTGCTTTATTTACATTTATTTTCCCAAGCTGGCCGGCACGTGGCCAACACATTGACCCTTAAGTGGAGACGCTACACCTTTGATCCTTCCGGCCGTTTATGGCCCCGGCTCCAGGTGGGAGCAATTATCTCAGTCGGGCGGTTTCTTTGACTCAGGCCGCCAAAGGCGACCTTTACAATAATGAAATAATGTGCATTTCTGCATTACATTGAAATTGTGCTAATTTTTTGGAACCACTGTATATTTATTAATAGTTATATAATTAAAGCTGCACACCTATCTAGTTCTGGCTCAGTTCCAGAAACGAATAACATAACCAGAGTATTAAATCTGAAAAAGTCACCAATTTTCAAATTTTCAAGTTGTAAATGTCAGTAATTGTATATATATTTAAATTTTCTAATAAAATGAAATAAAAAAATATTGCATCTAAAACTAGAGATACATGTATACCTCGAGTTACGTCATTCCCGATTATATGTCATTTGTCAAAAACGTATATGGAAAAATAAAAATCAAGTTTAAGTCAGTTTATTCGACTTTAAATCCGTTCGCCACAAACATTGAAGTCGTAATATCACTAGAAAAGCGTTGAAAGCACATAAAATCATATTAAAATATGTACATTTACAGTAAATGTTAATATAATCATCGTAAATCCTAGAGAACGAAATGTGAAAACATCTGTGTTTCTGTTTTGTTTTCTTATTTAGCGGTCTTTAACCCTTTTCCGGCCAGGGTACCGATCTATCGTTACCCTAATTGTTTCGCAAAACGGCCAGGGTACCGATTCATCGTTACCCTGTTAAAAATCGATTTTTATAAAATTTATCGACAACAGATGTCAGCACTTGATGGTATCGTCTTGTTTATCGTCTGTTTTACATATTTTTGTCCAGGTGGTGTTCTGTCGATTAAAAAAACTTTTAATTATCGATAGTTTTTCCTTAATTTTTCATTTTCTGATTATTTTTTATTTTATTTTTAGCATATCTATGCAATAATATTACTATAATAAGTTCATTAATGCTATAATAAGTTTATTCAGCTATAATATGTTAATGCATCATAAATATTCAA
The DNA here is from genome assembly GCF_030686945.1 of Centruroides vittatus. NCBI lineage: Eukaryota > Metazoa > Arthropoda > Arachnida > Scorpiones > Buthidae > Centruroides > Centruroides vittatus. The sequence continues at coordinate 31,638 of NW_027121884.1, read as the reverse complement.
GTTATGACCTTCAGTTCTGATATTTTATATATTTTTTTTTAATTTTTAATTATTTTTTAAATTTAAAATATCCGAAAATGTTACATCTATTGCTACTGGTAATCATATGTTTATTACGAAAATAAATAATCTTGTTTGATATAAAATGAATAAAGTATATTAGTTCATTATATTAGTTGAAAGCAGAATAAAGTTCAAATTTTAAACAAATGTTTGATATAATGTGTGATAATTTCACAACGAATAAACGTACATGCATAAATGTTATATCAAATTGTACAGAACAATATTTTACGTCGTATTGGCTCAGTGACAATAAGAATGGAGTAAGCAGGCAATGTTAATTTTGACAAATAGTAACAAATTTTCAAGTCTGAATGTCAGTTATCATATATAATTATTTTTTTCTCATAAATGTTTCAAACAAACTTTATTGAAATATGTCTTATTTAAAACTAACTATATTGATAAATATATGTAATTTTTTTCATATGAATAAAATAATAATTTAATTTTTAGTGAATTTTTAAAATAATATTGCCTGATTCACCTATTTTGACCTTGGCCGTTTTACAAAATAAGGGGGCGTGGCAAACAGCAAGCTAAGGGTTAAGTGCTCATTATTGGCGTTTAGTTACGACGTAAGTTGAAACTACGACTTACGTCATAACTACACAAGTAAATTCCACTTACGTCGTCTCTCCTGGAACCAATTACTGACGTAAGACGAGGTATACCTGTATTAATAAATATATGTGATTTTTTTCTTATGAATATAATAATAATTAAATTTTTGGTAAATTTTTAAAATAACAACATTGCCTGAGTAACCTTGACTGACCTATATTGACCTTGGTCACTCAAAAAATGTGTTAATCGGAAGTCGATCAAGCAAAGGTTAATGGCATTTTTTAAATTTTAATGTCTCAAAGTTAAATAGATTATAAAGTATAATACCATAATGATAATCATATCTTTATTCTACTTACTGATATTCTGCAGTGAAATTCTTTATTTTTGTTTGTATCTGCTTCCACATTCTTGTATATCCATGCTCTCGTAGAGCTACAGCCATCGCCTGATACACCATCCTATTTCTCTTGGCTTTGCATAGGTCATGTACTGTACTTTCTCTTGCCATATATCTAATAGAGCAAAAATTTCATTGTTTCTCCAAACATCTTTTTTTATTTCTTTGCTGATAGCCCGACACGTGTTCTGTAGCCATCTTATATTTTCTCGCACGCATGGGATTGTGGGATCTCTCTTATGACTGGATCTAGTTTCAAGAACTCTCTTGAGTCAATCGCGATTGAACCTCGTTTCAGTTGAGATTGAAACGGTTGAGGGTGGTTGCACCAAGGCATAGTCGCCGACCTTGGTCACAATGTAGATTGAAATGCTTGGTGCAAATGGGGTATAATTCAGCAAGGATCGGGCCTATTATTGAGCCCATCCTGTGGTGGTGTAATAAGTCTAGCGGCAAAGTAAAGCCAATCTTAGTGCTCACAAGCTATTAAGAAGACTAGACAAGAAGCGTATCATAGTATTCATTAGATTTATTTTTGTTACAAAATATTACCTTTACAGATTTCTAGATTGCACACTGTAGAAAATCTAGAAATACAGTTTTGTATATCATAATAATATTAGTCTTTGCCAGAGAGTGCTATAGAGTAGAGAAAAATCTGTAAATGTAAATTTCTCAAAAAATAAATAAAAAAAACTTTCAAAAGTTGCTACTTTTTGCTGATTTGTCTGTGATCGTGGCTACATTCTTCTAAAAGTCGCTATTGTGGCGACATGTCGCTACGGTTGGGAACACTGCTTTGTGCTAATTCAATATTTGCATTTTCCACCTGATGCTCGCCCTTTGGTGTTTAAAAACAAAACTATTTTATCTGGGTTGTTTGATTCCATTGTGTGTATTATGCAGCAGTAAAGATAGAAAGCAATAGAAAAAGCATTCCAAATTGGAATTTCAAAGCCTTTTGGGAGCCAAATATAAGTTTTCGTCTATTACCACCTGAAAAACAGATGATTATTCAGAAATTGGTCGGTTATATTTTAGCTTCTCTGAATTCTGAAGAGTTAATTAGACTGTTAAGAATTGGCAGTTTCCTGATTGTCTAGCTGTATATGAACAAGTTATGCTGTCAATTTTAAAAGATATTTTCTTAAAGTTTAAAATGCCAGTAATTTTGTGTGGGACACAGGGTCGAATTTATGCATTTCGAAGCCTTAAGCTGAACTTTAAGTCCCCTTACCAATCCTTCACAATTTTAGACATCTATTATAAAAGAAAAGAATTAAATCAGACTATGTCATGATTTAATTATCACTGATTTAATATGGATATTGGAAGAAAACAATGTGAAGTTCACTATTCTTTGTTTTATAACTGAATTTAGTTAAATTTTTATACCCATTTTCAGTGCTTTTTTGGGGGAAAAAAGGTGGTGGAATGCTCATCCCATTACTAAAAATATATTACAAATATTTTACATTACTTCTATTAATCATATTTAAAACAAATGTTTATAATATATTCCAAAGTTTTGTTGGGTTTTGTCACAAAGTCCAGTTTTTGTCTAACAAATCTCAACGTCATTTTTTATTGTTAGTATCTGTGGCCGAATGATCTGCTCTGAGCAACCAGAGATCATCGTGTTTTGAAGGATCGAAAAGTCTCAGAAGCGGTCCGACAAGTTTGATGAATAAAAGTGCTGAAATTGTCTTAGTCTTTAACAAAGCTCTTGTTGAGGTGGCAATTAGGTTCATCTGCGAAAACTTGCGTTCACATTCACTTGAAGGTATTGCAATGGTATTGAAAGTATTTATCAAATGCAGTAGTTTTTCTGGATATGTCTTTTCGAGAATGGATTTACAGAATCCACGAATCATTTTCCTTTCGTTAAGTTGCAATCTGATTGACAAGTTTTTAATTACTTCTCGGAATGTCAGTTGAGTATTAATATTTTCTTATTATATACTTTGTCAACGTGGACATCAATTATTAATAGGACAATTATACTGGTGTTAAGCTTTTACACAAGAATTGAGGATAAAGTTCTTAAAGAAAACAGACTTTCTATATTAAGCTACCTGTACACATACGTCGATTCGCATCTGTGTTTCAGGCTATCATGCTCCTCATCAGCAGGATTACAATGGTTATAAGGTTTAACTATAAAATAACAGATAAATTAATTTTAATTTTTAATTATCTATTACAATATATTTATAAAACTTAGGATATACAAGCATCCAATTCCTGACAATAATTGGTTTTTGTATTGAATTTTAAATTGCTTCATATATTCCTAATTTAGAAATTAAAATTATTTTATAACTGCGATAATTGGCATGATTCTTCTGTTATTCTTATAATGCCATCTTTCTGGTATATTCTCTTTCTTATAAACTGTCATATTAGGATGAGTATTTTTCAGTGTATTATAAACTCTGTCTAATTTTTCTTCATGTGGTAAAATTCCAGACACTGGTCCACTCAATGGAAGCCATTTGATTTCTTCTTACACCCAAAGATATTTTTCTAATATGATTACATCGGTTAAATTGACCATACCGTAATCGTGATCACTCATAATAATGAGATTAACTCGATCGAGAAGAAAAGTTCCCAAAAGTTTTTCTAATAGAAAACCAATCAATTTATCAACAGTTTCCACCATTTTTCCAACAGCATCGCTCATAGCTCCAGTTCTATGACCAGTTTTGTCGGGTTCGTTATGCATGTAATGACATATGTCTCTATTTTATGTTAACTTGCTTATTTAGTTGAAGTGCAGTCAAAGGATGGATCGTATTTGGATGCTGCTACCTTTGCTGTTTTCAGCATTTACGATCTGTTTATATGCTCCTAAAGATGATAAAAATGCTGATAAGAAAGTTTTACTTATTTTTTTTTTGATGGATTCCGGTGGGATTACTATAAAACATTTAATACACCAAACTTAGATTACTTGGCATGTACTGGCATTCATGCACCCAATGGTGTTCAAGCTGTCTTCACTACGAAAACATTTCCAAATCACTATTCGATTGCAACTGGTTTATACGAAGAAAGTCATGGAATCATGGATAATAATATGTACGATGTAGTTTTTAATGAAACTTTCAAAATGAAAAAACCGGACCCAAAATGGTGGGGAGGAGAACCAATTTGGGTCACTGCTAGAAAACAAGGTCTTAAATCGGGAGCATATTTCTGGCCAGCTTCTGATATACCTATAAAATATACTTTTTCAAATTACTATTTTAAATATAACAATACTGTGTCTATGGAAGTGAGAATTGAAACTGCAGTTCATTGGTTAGCAACTGATCAGGTTAACGTGGCTCTTGTCTATTTTAACGAACCCGACAAAACTGGTCGTAGAACTGGAGCTATGAGCGATGCTGTTGGAAAAATGGTGGAAACTGTTGATAAATTGATTGGTTTTCTATTAGAAAAACTTTTGGGGACTTTTCTTCTCGATCGAGTTAATCTCATTATTATGAGTGATCACGGTATGGTCAATTTAACCGATGTAATCGTATTAGAAAAATATCTTTGGGTGCAAGAAGAAATCAAATGGTTTCCATTGAATGGACCAGTGTCTGGAATTTTACCACATGAAGGAATATTAGACAGAGTTTATAATACTCTGAAAAATGCTCATCCTAATATGACAGTTTATAAGAAATTATTTTATGAGAACTAAAACCTTTTTGTAAAACTACTAAATTTATTTCTAAAGGAAACGTTTTACCTTTACAATGCTCTATCAAACCAATCAATACTGGTACGTGTTGAACTCATCAACATATTTATGTGCATTCGTTATCTAAGATAGCTGCCCACGATTGAGGTATTATCTTACCTAACTTATTATTTTTATTCAATTTTTTTCTTTTTTGATATTTATGTGTTTATATAACTGGATTTTATAATTATTTGGTTCTTTTTTCTTTATTTTACTGTTTCTAATGTTATTTGACAACCGTAATTATTACAATGTTCAACCACTGCAGAATTTGCATAATTACCTCTTATGACTCGTATATAGTCTTTTATTCATGTTTCTGATTTTCCTTTGGTTTCCCCCTATATAAGTTTTATTAGGATCATGACTGCAATTAAATGAACAAGCAACTTCTTTTTCATCCATTAAATGTAATTTCTTATTTGACCTATAATATAAATTCCTTTTAAACAAATTATTTTTCTTTGGGATTAAATTTACTTTATCTTTTAGAATGTTTTTAACTCTGTCGAATATTTTTGGTATGTAAGTAAAATTTACACATATTTTGTCATTATAAAATTACTATTTCTATTTGCTAGATTATTGATTCAATTCTTCCATATTTCTAATATTTTCTTAGGATAATCGTTTAATAAAAACATTTTGTTTATTTGTTCTGTTTCCAGCTGTTGGTTTTGTAAATTAGTTGTTCCATCCTTACCGGTACAAATAGCAACAGAGTTGCGAGCTGTGGCAGTCAGAATTTCAATTGGTGTAACTGTCACAGTTTGTTCTATATGCTTGCCACCAGATGTCAATGAAGATGAATTGGATGCCTTGGTTGAACAGCTGCCAACTCCATTCCTTTTACTTGGTGATTTCAATGGCCACAATCCAATGTGGGGCAGTCCCGACATCAACTGTCGAGGCAGGGCCATTGAAAGATTTATAGGTAATTACCAACTGTATTTATTTAATACTGGAGAAGTGACATACTTCCATGCTCCAACAAGAACATTCACTGCCATTGATCTATCATTAGCAACCCCAAATTTGTTTTTTGTGTTCACATGGGAGGTTGGATCTAATCCACTCTCTAGTGACCACATTCCAATATTTCTAAAATATCAAGACAGAGAAAGCTGTGAAACAGCTTGTCTGTCACGCTGGAAATTGAAATGGCAAATTGGCCTGCATTCTCCTCTTTCACGAGCATCACCGAGGAAATGGTCAATACTGCTGATATCAACGATGCAGTTGAAGCCGTAACATTGAACATTATTCAGGCAGCTGAAAAAACAATTGGGAAAACATCAACCAGATATCTGAAATTATGGTTGGATCAGAATTGCGATGCAGCATTTAAAAAACAAAAGAAAGCATGGGGGATTTTCAGATGATTTCCTACTGCTGTCGATTTGATTGCTTTTCAAAAATCAAAGGCAAATGCCAGAAAAATAAGAAGACAAAGCCAAAGGGATACGTGGAGGAAGTACGTATCTAGCACAACATCTCCCATCAGCTCAAAAGCAGTCTGGGATAAAATCCATAAAATTAACGGAAAATATGCTTTTCAATCTCTGTCCACGCTGGAAAATAATGGCACAATAATCAGTGATATAAAAGCTATTGCTGATTTGTTGAGAGAAATGTTTTCTTCATCCAGCAATATGATGTATACTAGGAATTTTCAGGTTTATAAAGCCCAAACTGAAAAACTATATTTAAACTTTTACTCCTCACATAATGAGGAATATAATGTGCCATTCACCAGGGTAGAACTACATACAGCAATCTCTCACTCGGAATACTGCTGTAGGCCCAGATAAAATCCACAAAAGCATGATTAAAAATTTGTCAGACAATTCCCTCTGTAATATTTTGATTCTGTTCAACAGAATATGGACAGAACATACTTTCCCTGACTCCTAGAGGCGATCAATTATTATTTCCATTCCCAAGCCAGGTAAAGACTGCAAGAATCCCTCTAATTATAGACCAATTTCTCTGACTAGTTGTGTCTGCAAACTTTTCGAGAGAATGGTAAACAGATGCCTGATGTTCCTCCTAGAGGAAAAGGATTACTTTTCACCACATCAGAGTGGATTTCGTAGGAACAGCCCCTCGATGTGGGTTCCTGTCCGTGGTGAGGGGACCTCCCAGAGATGGTTTAGTATCTCTTCTTTACCATCCCTGGGATCTGAACGCCCACCCACGTGTTTGCCGTGCGTGGTGTCCCGTATGCCGGAAAGGGGGATCCTGGTAGTTGAGGGGCAACATAACGTCCCCAACACACTGCTTTGGCCCCTGCTTCGGATAAACGGGAGGCTCAAATCAGGCTCCGTTTGAGTCAATCGGCTGGTCGTTGAGTCATTGTTGACCTCGGCTTGGAGTCAACTGATCGATGCAGATTGGGCGGACATGTCAGACAAGATGTGCTCTACTTGACTGCATTGTGAGGGTATAGCTCCTGGGAAACCCTGGTGTGACGGTCTATGGGATCCTCTCATGTGACGGCATCCCCTTGTTGGGCCCCATGGTGGGTGGGGTCACTAGGAGCTGAATATATATTTTTAAATATGGATCATAAAATCACAAAACAAGTGACCAAAGACCAGACCTCCAGCCACCCTGCTTACTTAATAGTGCATGCGACTGGAGAAAAACCTCTATCTAAAGCATCTCCATTCTTGATTCAAAAATTGTTTGAATCAACTATTGGACAATTGAAAAAAATACAAAAATTAAGATCGGGAGATTTACTGGTGGAAACAGCTTCCCCACAACAATCGGCAAAACTTTTGCAAACAAAGACTCTGGGAGAAATGGAAGTCACTGTCACACCACACGGAAGCCTAAACTCATCACGTGGTGTGATATCTGAAATTGATCTGATGTCTGAAGATGAATCAGACATTCAGATCGGTCTTTCAGATCAAGGTGTCGTTGCTGTTCGGCGCATTTCCATTCGTAGAGATGGCAAGTTGATACCAACCAAACACTTGATACTTACTTTCAACAAGCCAACATTGCCATCCTTCATTACAGCAGGATACCTACGTTGCTCAGTTCGTCCATATATCCCAAACCCGCTGCGTTGTTTCAAATGCCAGCGGTTTGGACACTCACAAACATCCTGTCGCGGGAAAAGCGTATGTGCACAGTGTGGGACTGAAGGTCACGAGAGTACCGAATGTAAAACTACCCCATGCTGTGTAAACTGCAAGGATGCGCATCCTGCCTACTCCCGAAAATGCCCTGCATGGCAGAGAGAGAAAGAGATCCAGCGAGTGAAAACAGTTAACAACCTACCATACCCAGAGGCTCGCCGCATGGTCACTTCTAGTGCACCACTGAAGCAGAAGACCTATGCTGCTGTCTTGAAATCCACAAACACTTGTGCGGTTCAAACAGATATCTCTGTCTCTCCAAGTGAATCCTTTACCCGCCATGCGAAATGTTTAATACTGCCATCTACCCAAACACCAGAAAAGGAGAGCAAGAAGACCAAGACACCCCTACCTAAAACAGGGGTAATAACAAGAAATGTGGGTTCAAAAAAGGCCAATAAAAACCCACTTAACAAGCAAAAAGTAAAAGTTGCCCTCTCTAAATCAGCTAAAAAGTCGGAGACTCAGTCTATGAGTGAGTTCTCTGACTTTTCTGATGAAGAGACTAATTCGGAGGTTACAAAACCAAAGTCACCTCCAAAAGAGAGACCCCCTGTTAAATTAAAGAGGGATACCCTCGCAAAGAATGCTACCTCAAACACATAATGGATTATAAAATAATCCAATGGAACTGTCGTGGTTTCCGCAACAACTTCTCTGACGTTAAACACCTGACATACTCTACCTCATCTCTCTGCGTGGCACTCCAGGAAACACATCTAAAACCTGGAGAAAGAATTTCTTTAAAAGGATTCGATCTTTACCGAAAAGATGACGACAGCCACACCCGCGCCAGTGGAGGTGTGGCTGTACTGGTTTCAAACCGCATCCCGTCTTTTCCGGTACAAATAACAACAGAGCTGCAAGCTGTGGCAGTCAGAATATCTATGGGCGTCACTGTCACAGTTTGTTCCATATACTTGCCACCAGATGTCAGAGTCAATGACGATGAATTGGATTCATTGGTTGAACAGCTGCCAACTCCTTTCCTTTTACTTGGTGATTTCAATGGTCACAATCTAATGTGGGGCAGTCACGATATCAACCGTCGAGGCAGAGCCATTGAAAGATTCATAGGCAATCACCAACTATATTTATTTAATACTGGAGAAGTGACATACTTCCACGCCCCAACAAGAACATTCACTGCCATTGATCTATCATTAGCAACCCCGAATCTGTTTTCAGCGTTTACATGGGAGGTTGGATCTAATCCACTCTCTAGTGACCACTTCCCAATATTTTTAAAATATCGAGGCAGAGAAAGCTGTGAAACAGCCCGTCCACCACGCTGGAAACTTGAAACGGCAGATTGGCCTGCATTTTCCTCTTTGGCTAACGTCACTGAGGAAATGGTCAATACTGCTGATATCAATGATGCAGTAGAAGTTGTCACTTCCAGTATTATTCAGGCAGCTGAAAAAACAATGGGGAAAACGTCAACCAGATATCCAAAACATCCGAAACCATGGTGGGATGAGAATTGCGAGGCAGCATTTAAAAAGCAAAAGAAAGCATGGGGGATTTTCAGAAGATACCCCACTGCTAACAATTTGGTTGCTTTTAAGAAAGCAAAGGCTAATGCCAGAAAAATAAGAAGGCAAAGCCAAAGGGATTCTTGGAGGAAGTATGTTTCTAGCATAACATCTTCCACCAGCTCAAAAGCAGTCTGGGATAAAATCCATAAAATCAATGGAAAATATGCTTCTCACTCTCTGTCCATGCTGGAAAGTAATGGCACAATAATCAGTGACATAAAAGGTATTGCTGATTTGTTGGGTGAAACATTTTCGTCTTCATCCAGCAATATTATGTATACAAGGGATTTTCAGGCTTATAAAGTCCAAACTGAAAAACAATATCTAAACTTCCACTCCCCATCTAATGAGGATTATAATGTGCCATTCAGCAGAATAGAACTATGTACAGCAATCTCTCGCTCGGGGAATACTGCTGTAGGTCCGGATAAAATCCACTACAGCATGATAAAAAATCTGTCAAACAATTCCCTTAGTAACCTTCTGAATCTATTTAACAGAATATGGACAGAACATATTTTTCCTGACTCTTGGAGGCTATCAATTATTATTCCCATACCCAAACCAGGTAAAGACCGCAAGAATCCCTCTAATTACAGACCAATTTCTTTGACTAGTTGTCTGTGCAAACTTTTCGAGAGAATGGTAAACAGACGCCTGATGTTCCTCCTAGAGGAAAAGAACTACTTTTCACCACATCAGAGTGGATTTCGTAGGAACAGAAGTACCACAGACAATCTAGTAAACCTTGAAACGTCTATACGCGAAGCGTTTGTAAGACGACAGCACTTAGTGTCTGTGTTTTTCGATATAGAGAAGGCTTATGATCGCTGCTGGCGATATGGAATACTCCGTGATCTGCATGAATTTGGACTGCGGGGTAATCTGCCAATTTTTATAAAAAACTTCTTGCAAAATCGAAGATTTCAAGTTAGGATGGGCAACACTTTGTCTAGGCCTTTCACACAAGAAGAGGGTGTTCCTCAAGGTTCTATTCTGAGTGTGACTCTGTTCCTAATCAAAATTAATAGCATAGCTAAGTGTCTTCCTTCCAGTGTTAAACACTCATTGTATGTGGATGACTTTCAGATCTCCTGTCAGTCTACTAACATGAGTTTTATTGAAAGACAACTGCAAACCTCCCTAAATCGCATAGACAATTGGTCGAAGATCAATGGTTTTACTTTTAATGCAGAGAAGACCTCGTGCATCCACTTTTGCCGAAGGCGTGGTTTGCACCTGGAACCTGAAATTCACCTAAATGGGGTTAAAATCCCAATGGTCAATGAAGCAAAATTTTTGGGTGTTGTGTTCGACCATAAATTGACGTTCTTGCCACACTTGCGCAATTTGAAGAGTAGATGTTTAAAATCTCTCAACCTTTTAAAGGTATTATGCTGCTCATCCTGGGGAGCAGACAAATGTTCGATGCTCAGGATATATAGAGCCCTCGTTCGCTCTAAGCTGGATTATGGATGTGTTGTTTATGGCTCTGCGCGAGAATCTACTCTTCGGATGCTGGATCCAATCCACCATCAAGCATTGCGTTTGTGCACTGGTGCATTTCGAACTTCCCCTATTCAAAGTTTGTACGTGGATGCTTATGAGCCTCCACTATCTCTCAGGAGAGAGCAGTTGTCTTTGTTCTATTACATTAAACAGAAATCTCTGGCTAAGCCTTCAGTTTATTGTAGAGTATCAGATACTCAGCTGAAAAGATTATTTACAGCTCGCCCAAGTTGTGTCCCTACATTTGACATTAGAATGGAGAATGTAAGCAGCACGATTGACCTGGACACAAGCAACATTTCACAGGTCGAGGTCGATAATATATCACCTTGGTCAACTCCTGTGATTAATGTTGACTTTAGCTTAAAGCAGTTTCCTAAGGAATCCACCCCAGACTACATCTATAGGCAGCACTTTGCAGAAATTCAACATTGTGACAGGAATTTAATTCCTATTTATACTGATGGATCGAAATCGGTTGATTACGTTGGCTCAGCCTTTGTCTGCCAGGATGAGATCGTGGCAGAACAAATCGCATCGAATTCTTCCATCTTTACTGCAGAGTTGCAGGCTATTTACCTAGCCTTAAAATATATAATTAGTAAAGGTCATCGTCGCTGTGTTATTTACACTGACTCAGTTAGTGCACTTCAGGCTTTGATCTCACATGAACCTAGTTCTCACTCTATAGTGATTAAAATTCGCAAACTGTTTTGCCATCTTATTGCGAGTAATATTCTTGTAAAATTTTGTTGGGTCCCAGGCCATGTAGGTATAAGAGGGAATGAAGAAGCTGACGCAGCTGCAAAGTCAGCAAGTCCTTCTAAGCATAGAATGTTTATTGAAGGAGGTGACTTGAAGCTGGTCGTTAAAAAACGAGTAGCAGAGAGATGGCAAAATGTGTGGAACGAACAAGTCCACAATAAACTTTACGAGATCAAACCTATAATAGAAAATTGGACACACAAGAAACAGTATGATAGGAGATCTGAAGTCATTCTTACTCGTCTGAGGATTGGACATACTCGGCTTACTCATCAATACCTTTTAAAGGGTGATGACCAGCCAGTATGCCAGTACTGCATTTGTATTTTAAGTGTCAAACACATACTTTGCAACTGTGCTGCTTTTGACCAGAGTCGCAGACAGTATTTCGGAAATGCAAGTTTTAAAGAGATTTTGGGCCAGAGGCCAAATGTTGATAAATTACTGAACTTTCTAAAAGTTACAAATATTTATAAACAGATTTAGTTGTTTGTTTATTTTATATTTACATATTGTTACTATATACATTTTAATTGTTATTTATTTTTGTTATCGGTTCTATGTTTATTGTTTTTATCTGTTGTTTTGTTCTATTTTATTCTATTTAATTTTGTTATTTATTTATGTATTTATTTACACCATGTGTTGTGGCGCAGCTTGGCCTGTGTTGCCTTTGTGCCAAAAAACTATTACCAACCAACCAACCGTAGGAACAGAAGTACCACAGACAATTTAGTGAACTTTCAAACATCTATACGCGAAGCGTTTGTTAGACGACAGCAATTAGTGTCTGTGTTTTTTGATATAGAGAAGGCCTACTATTGCTACTGGCGATACGGGATACTCTGTGATCTGCACCAATTTGGATTGCGGGGTAATTTGCCAATTTTTATGAAAAACTTCTTGCAGAATCGAAGATTTTAAGTCAGAATGGGCACAACTTTATCTAGGCTTTACACACAAGAAGAAGGTGTTCTTTAAGGTTATATATTCAGTGTGACACTGTTTCTAATGAAAATCAACAGCATAGCTACGTGTCTTCCTTATAGTGTGAAACACTCTCTGTATATGGATGACTTTCACATCTCTTGCCAGTCTAGTAATATGAGTTTCATTGAGAGACAACTGCAAACTTCCTTAAATCGCATAGACAATTGGTCAAAGACCAATGATTTTAGTTTTAACGTAGAGAAAACCTTGTTCATCCAGTTTTGCCGAAGGCTTGGTTTGCACTTGAATTATGAAATTTACCTAAATGGAGTGAAAAACCCAATGGTCAACAAGGCTAAGATTTTTGGTTTTCTGTTCGACCATAAATCGACGTTCCTGCCACACTTGCATAATTTGAAGAGTAGATGTTTAAAAGCTCTAAACCTTTTAAAGGTAGTATGCTGCTCATCCTGGGGGGTAGACAAATGTTTTATGCTCAGAATTCATAGGGCTTTTGTCCGCTCTAAGCTGGATTATGGATGTATCATGTATGGCTCTGCGCGAGAATCTACTCTTTGTATGCTGGATCTAATTCACCATCAAGCATTGCATACGTTTGTAAAGTACAATTTTAGTATCTTACGAAACTGACAATAATTGCGGTCGGTAAAACTTCTGTTAACCTAACGGGTACTTTACGCGGATTCGAGATTAGTTTGCTAGGCCTGGGCCCCTCGATGTGGGTTCCTGTCCGTGGTGAGGGGACCTCCCAGAGATGGTTTAGAAACTCTTCTTTACCATCGCTGGGATCTGAACGCCCACCCACGTGTTTGCCGTGCGTGGTGTCCCGTATGCCGGAAAGGGGGATCCTGGTAGTTGAGGGGCAACATACCGTCCCCAACACACTGCTTTGGCCCCTGCTTCGGATAAACGGGAGGCTCAAATCAGGCTCCGTTTGAGTCAATCGGCTGGTCGTTGAGTCATTGTTGACCTCGGCTTGGAGTCAACCGATCGATGCAGACCGGGCAGACACGTCAGACAAGGTGTGCTCTTCTCGACTGCATTGTGAGGGTATAGCTCCTGAGAAACCCTGGTGCGACGGTCTATGGGAGTCTCCCATGTGACGGCACCCCCCTGTTGGGCCCCATGGTGGGTGGGGTCACTAGGAGCTGAATATAAATTCTTAAATATGGATACCAAAAACCAAAAACAAGCACAGACAAAAGAAAAGACCTCCAGCCAACCTGCTTACTTAATAGTGCATGCAACTGGAGAAAAACCCCTTGCTAAGTGTTCTCCTTTTTTGATTCAAAAGCTATTTGAATCAACCATTGGGCATTTAAAAAAAACGCAAAAATTGAGGTCAGGGGATCTAGTAGAAACAGCCTCTCCTCAACAAACAGTAAAGCTTTTGTCAATGAAGACTCTTGGAGACGTGGCAATTTCGGTCACACCACACGTAAGTTTGAACTCCTCACGAGGTGTGATATCTGAGTTTGACTTAATGTCTGAAGACGAATCAGACATTCAGATCGGCCTCTCAGACCAAGGTGTCACTTCCGTTCGACGCATTTCGATCCGTCGAGACGGCAAGTTGATACCCACAAAACATTTAATCCTCACGTTCAACAAGCCTACATTGCCATCCTTTGTTACAGCCGGGTATCTGCGCTGTGCAGTTTGTCTGTATATTCCAAATCCGCTGCATTGCTTTAAATGCAAGCGATTTTGACATTCCCAGACGTCTTGCCGAGGCAAAAGCTTATGTGCACAGTGTGGAACTGAAGGTCACGACAGTACTGAATGTAAAAGTACTCCACACTGTGTGAACTGCAAAGATGCCCATCCTTCCTACTCCCGGAAATGCCCTGCATGGCAAAGAGAAAAAGAAATTCAACGGATAAAAACTGAGAAAAACATATCATATCCAGAGGCTCGTCGCATGGTCACTCCAAGTGCACCTATGCAACAAAAGACATTTGCTGCCGTGTTGAAATCTACTACGACACGTGGGGTTCAAACAGATATTTCTGTATTCCCAAGCGAATCTTTTACACGCCATGCAAGATGCTTATTGATCCCATCTACACAATCAGAAGAAAAGGAGATCACAAAGACTAAAACCTCTGTAAGTAAATCAGGGGTAACAACCAGAAATGTGGGTTCTAAAAAAGCCAGTAAGAACCCACTTAACAAACAAAGAGTGAAAGCAGCCCTCTCTAAAGTTTCAAAAAAATCAGAAGCTCAATCTGTGAGTGAGTTTTCTGACATATCTGACGAAGAGCCTAATACGGAGGTTACGAAACCAAAGTCACCTCAAGAGAGACCCCTGTTAAATTAAAGAGGGATACCCTCGCAAAGAATGCTACCTCAAACACATAATGGATTATAAAATAATCCAATGGAACTGTCGTGGTTTCCGCAACAACTTCTCTGACGTTAAACACCTGACATACTCTACCTCATCTCTCTGCGTGGCACTCCAGGAAACATATCTAAAACCTGGAGAAAGAATTTCTTTAAAAGGATTCGATCTTTACCGTAAAGATGACGACAGCCACACCCGCGCCAGTGGAGGTGTGGCTGTACTGGTTTCAAACCGCATCCCGTCTTTTCCGGTACAAATAACAACAGAGCTGCAAGCTGTGGCAGTCAGAATATCTATGGGCGTCACTGTCACAGTTTGTTCCATATACTTGCCACCAGATGTCAGAGTCAATGACGATGAATTGGATGCATTGGTTGAACAGCTGCCAACTCCTTTCCTTTTACTTGGTGATTTCAATGGTCACAATCCAATGTGGGGCAGTCACGATATCAACCGTTGAGGCAGAGCCATTGAAAGATTCATAGGTAATTACCAACTATATTTATTTAATACTGGAGAAGTGACATACTTCCATGCCCCAACAAGAACATTCACTGCCATTGATCTATCATTAGCTAGCCCAAACTTGTTTTCAGCATTTACATGGGGAGTTGGATCTAATCCACTTTCTAGTGACCACTTCCCAATATTTTCTAAAATACCGAGGCAGAGAAAGCTGTGAAACAGCCCGTCCACCACGCTGGAAACTTGAAACAGCAGATTGGCCTGCATTTTCTTCTTTGGCTAAAATCACTGAGGAAATGGTCAATACTGCTGATATCAATGATGCAGTTGAAGCCGTCACATCGACTATTATTCAGGCAGCTGAAAAAACAATGGGGATAACATCAACCAGATATCCAAAGCATCCGAAACCATGGTGGAGTCAAAATTGCGAGGCAGCATTTAAAAAACAAAAGAAAGCATGGGGGATTTTCAGAAGATACCCCACTGCTAACAATTTGATTGCTTTTAAGAAAGCAAAGGCAAATGCCAGGAAAATAAGGAGGCAAAGCCAAAGGGATTCTTGGAGGAAGTATGTATCTAGCATAACATCTTCCACCAGCTCAAAAGCAGTCTGGGATAAAATCCATAAAATTAATGGGAAATATGCTTCTCATTCTCTGTCCATGTTGGAAAATAATGGCACAATAATCAGCGATATACGGGGTATTGCTGATCTGTTGGGTGAGACGTTTTCGGCTTCATCCAGCAATATTGTGTATACAAGGGATTTTCAGGTTTATAAAGCTCAAAGTGAAAAACAGTACTTAAACTTTTACTCCTCATCTAATGAGGAATATAATGTGCCATTCACCAGAATAGAATTACATAGAGCGATGTCTCACTCGGGGAATACTGCTGTAGGCCCGGATAAAATCTACTACAGCATGATTAAAAATTTGTCAGACAATTTCCTTTGTAATCTTTTGAATCTGTTCAACAGAATATGGACAGAACATACCTTTCCTGACTCTTGGAGACTATCTATCATCATTCCCATACCCAAGCCAGGTAAAGACTGCAAGAATCCCTCTAATCACAGACCAATCTCTCTTACGAGTTGTCTCTGTAAACTTTTTGAGAGAATGGTAAATGGACGTTTGATGTTCCTCTTAGAGGAAAAGGATTACTTTTCACCACATCAGAGTGGATTTCGTAGGAACAGAAGTACCACGGACAATTTAGTAAACCTTGAAGCATTTATACGCGAAGCGTTCGTTAGACGACAGCACTTAGTGTCTGTGTTTTTCGATATAGAGAAGGCCTATGATCGCTGCTGGCGATACGGAATACTTCGTGATCTGCACCAATTCGGATTGCGGGGTAATTTGCCAACTTTTATAAAAAACTTTTTACGGAATCGAAGATTCCAAGTCAGGATGGGCACAACTTTATCTAGGCCTTACACACAAGAAGAAGGTGTTCCTCAAGGTTCTATTTTGAGTGTGACTCTGTTTCTAATTAAAATTAACAGCATAGCTAAATGTCTTCCTCCCAGTGTGAAACACTCTCTGTATGTGGATGACTTTCAGATCTCCTGCCAGTCTAGTAATATGAGTTTTATTGAGAGACAACTGCAAACCTCCCTAAATCGCATAGACAATTGGTCCAAGACCAATGGTTTTACTTTTAATGCATTGAAGACCTTGTTCATCCACTTTTGTTGAAGGCGTGGTTTTCACCTGGAGCCTGAAATTTACCTAAATGGGGTTAAAATCCCAATGGTCAACGAAGCAAAATTTTTGGGTGTCTTGTTTGACCATAAATTGACGTTCTTACCACACTTGCGCAATTTGAAGAGTAGATGTTTAAAATCTCTGAATCTTTTAAAAGTATTATGCTGCTCATTCTGGGGAGCAGACAAATGTTTGATGCTCAGAATATATAGAGCTCTTGTTCGCTCTAAGCTTGATTATGGAGTTATTGTGTATGGCTCTGCGCGAGAATCT
The DNA here is from genome assembly GCF_030686945.1 of Centruroides vittatus. Lineage (NCBI taxonomy): Eukaryota > Metazoa > Arthropoda > Arachnida > Scorpiones > Buthidae > Centruroides > Centruroides vittatus. The sequence continues at coordinate 14,154 of NW_027121884.1, read as the reverse complement.
ACTCTTCGGATGCTGGATCCAATTTACCATCAAGCATTGCGTTTGTGCACTGGTGCGTTTCGAACTTCTCCTGTCCAAAGTTTATACGTAGATGCTTATGAGCCCCTACTATCTCTCAGGCGAGAGCAGTTGTCTCTGTTTTATTACATTAAACAGAAATCTTTGGCTAAACCTTCAGTGTATTGTAGAGTATCAGATACTCAGCTGAAAAGATTATTTACAGCTTGCCCAAGTTGTGTCCCTACATTTGACATTAGAATGGAGAATGTAAGCAGCACGATTGACCTGGACACAAGCAACATTTCACAGGCCGAGGTCGATAATATATCACCTTGGTCAACTTCTGTGATTAATGTTGACATTAGCTTAAAGCAGTTTCCTAAGGAATCCACCCCGGACTACATCTATAGGCAGCACTTTGCAGAAATTCAACATCACGACAGGAATTTAATTCCTATTTATACAGATGGATCGAAATCGGTTGATTACGTTGGCTCAGCCTTTGTCTGCCAGGATGAGATTGTGGCAGAACAAATTGCATCAAATTCTTTTATCTTTACTGCAGAGGTGCAGGCTATTTACCTAGCCTTAAAATATATAATTAGTAAAGGTCATCGTTGCTGTGTTATTTACACTGACTCAGTTAGTGCACTTCAGGCTTTGATCTCACATGAACCTAGTTCTCACTCTATAGTGATTAAAATTCGCAAACTATTTTGCCATCTTATTGCAAGTAATATTTTTGTAAAATTTTGTTGGGTCCTAGGCCATGTAGGTATAAAAGGGAATGAAGCAGCTGATGCAGCTGCAAAGTCAGCAAGTTCTTCTCAGCATACAATGCTTATTGAAGGAGGTAACTTGAAGCTGGTCGTTAAAAAACGACTAGCAGAGAGATGGCAAAATGTGTGGAACGAACAAGTTTACAATAAACTTTACGAGATCAAACCTATAATAGAAAATTGGACACACAAGAAACAGTATGATAGGAGATCTGAAGTCGTTCTTACTCGTCTGAGAATTGGACATACTCGGCTTACTCATCAATACCTTTTGAAGGGTGATGACTAGCCAGTATGCCAGTATTGCATTTGTACTTTAAGTGTTAAACATATACTTTGCAACTGTGTTGCTTTTGACCAGAGTCGCAGACAGCATTTTGGAAATGCAACTTTGAGAGAGATTTTGGGCCAGAGGCCAAATCTTGATAAGATACTGAACTTTTTGAAAGTTATAAATATTAATAGAGAGATTTAAGTTAACTAATTTATTTATTTATTTATTATATATTTATATTTGTGTTGTACTGTTTGTTTGTGTTTTTGTGTTGTATTGACGCCTTGTGATATATATATTTAGCTTTGTTTAATTTTACCATTTGTCATGGCGCAGCATAGCCTGTTTGGCTCTTGTGCCAAAAAACTAGAACTAACTAACTAACTAACTTGCTACGCCTGGGCTTTTAAGTGTGCACTGAAAAATTAGTAATAATAACGATAAGTCAGATCAAAAGTTCAAATATATTTAATTTGTAACTAGAATGTACTGCGTACAAATGTCAATAATCCAAACAAAATTTATTAACGAAAATCAACAAGTCAACCCGACAATAAACTCAGCTACTTAGCTTAACTTAATATTTATTCTTTTTTGAAATTTGACAAATCAAATACTTAGAAACTATGAACAAAATCTCTTAGTAATTAAACGTCTATCCGTCACCTCACTATACGAAGAAACTATTTTCTCAATCTTTTCGATATCGTCAATCGAACTCCTCTTTAACACCTTGGATCGTCCAATTATCAATCTGGACTTCTATCAGAAAATTTCTTGTATGCAATTTTCCAGCTTGTTAAGATCGTCTTTGTTGTGTAAATGTATTGCAACACCTCCCTTCCCAATACGACGAATTCTGTCGACTCCAATGCCTAATTTAGATGGGTTAATATGTTGTTGAATGATCTTTCGTGTATCTTCACTGTTTTTGTTTTCTTCTGTATTGTAAATTAAAAGAATGACTTTGGAGGGTTTTACTGGGGTATTCGAAGAAACAGGGTGGATAGCCTTTCCAGATTATAACACCGCACTATATGTAGGGGTGATCATTTCATTTTTTTTGATATTATCAGTTTTGTCGTCGAGTTTCTTAACTTTATCTTTTATTTCAGTTAACATAGATAGGATTGTGTTATCTTCATATATTTTTATTATGCGATTTATACAATCGAAAATGAAATCGGTATGACAGGGAGTGGAGAGTTTGCATTTAGTATTTATAGCTATGTAATTCTTAAGCTCAGAAATTACTCTATTGGCAGCCATACGGGCTGCTGGAAAAGGTGAGTCATCAGACGCATTCATATTGTAGCTTTATGGAAAAAGCAATTTACTAGGAATGAAGTACAATAATTGAAATTAACAGATAGTCCTGATTTCAAAAATATATGATATGCAATACTTCAGAGGAATAGGCAAGGAATAAAAGCAGTTTCTAGTTTATTACTCGAAGTTTTCAGGCGGAAGGTCAATGACCGTTGCCAAGGCGACCACGTGAAGGGGAAATGTTGAATTCGAACTGAATCTAAGAATCGCCATAATTTGAAAATTACTGTATAAAATTTGATGAAAATTTACAGAGAAGTCACTTATGACGTGTAGATCGTGACACCCGAAAATTATTCCAAAATATTGTGCCGGAAGCGAGATAACGGCGTTCTATGGCCGACCAGAAGTAGGCCTGTAAAACAGCGAAAAATGGTCCGATTTCGACGAAATTTGGGGAGGGTATTTATTATTACAATCCGGAAAGGATACCGTCACAGATTCCGGTTATCCGGTAGCGGAAATTTCGGTTAATCAAAAAGTGGATTTTCGTTCGTAATTCAAAAATGAGTAGAAAAGAGTCACCCTACTTGACAGTATCTCGTCCCTAGGAACTTTTGACATACAATTCCAGCAAAATTCACAAAGTAAAAGTTGATTTTCCGCAAAAAATATCAAAATTTTTAGGAGCAATCACACAGCAGACCAGATAGCAAGTAATCCATTCGAACACCCAACATGATTACACAACAGTTATCTACCATTTGTTGAGGAAAACGCCGTTTGGCTATAATCAAGCCGTCTGGATACGCCGCGCTGGCTAGCTATACTATGCCGATCGGCTAGAACAACAAAGAAGTTCGATTTATTTGTCTAGCGTATAAAGTTAAAGTCGTTATAACTTTGTTATAACTGGACGAAAATGAACGAAATTTTGGGAGATGACTAAGGGCCCTATTAGCCACGTATTGCTGATTTTAAAATTACCCGGAAACATTAAAGGGGGCCGATGGGGCTCGAACAAAAGCTGAAATTACAAAAGCCCGTAACGTAACGGAATTTAGAAACAATGACATTTACTTGTTTTTGACGATATACTTTTTCCAACGATGTATTACATTTGAATGTCTGAGCAATAATCCACAAAATACGATGATTGAAAAAATGAGCAATGTGAACCACATACATCAAGGATCGCGATCATGTGCCACCTTTCTTTGCTATAGACATGGGTTAAGATGGAGAAGGGTCGCACTCAGAGGTATAGCCCAACAGCCGGAAAAGGAAAAGAGAGGTGGAAAGGCGTATGAAGAGGTGGGATTGAAGGAGAAGAAAGAGTTGATAAGACAGTGGTGAAAGAGGTAGGGATTCAGGGGCGCCTGCATCGCATTTATTTATAAGAAAAACTACAATTAATAAAAATATAAACAGTACATAAACATACAGTTGCGGTGTATAGTATCCTGCTTGCCGAAGGACCGTAGCCTTATTTATTTCTTCTAATTGTCTTGAGTGCTTGGGCAACTTTTGTGGCTTTTTTATAGATATAATGAACGTAATTGGTTTAGTTTAAACGATGATCCAGGATTATACCTAGATACTTGACCGCAGTGTAATTTTTGATCTTTTTTTCATCGACTTTAACACTTGGCCCTTTCTTTAGCGGGTTACCCTTGGGAAATACGATTGCAGAGCATTTGTCATAATTGATAGGAAGCTTAACTTCTGTACACCAGTCCTGGATCTTAGACAGGATTTTATCAGTTCTAGCTTGCAGAATTTCTAGGTTAACTTGGCTTAGAATAAGGGCAGTGTTGTCTGCATATCCTTGTAGATGAACATTATAGTCGGCAGGGAAATTAGGTTGAAGGGCTGAAAGGCCGTTGTATAAAATATTCCATAAATAGGGCCCCTGATTTGGAGCCTTGAGGACAACCCCTATGAATGTTCCTTTGTAAAAAGATGCTATTTCCCGTATCAACGACTATGCTGCAATCATGTAGATAACTGCTGGCCAGATAATAGATGTTTATGGGGCAGTTGCTGGACCTCAAATTATTTAAAATGTACGGCCACCAAGCGTGATCGAAAGCACCCCTGAAATCGATGGTGACCATCAGGCTGTGCTTTCCTTTCTGACGAGCATTAAGGATGTAGTTTCTTATATTATTGATGGCATCGATTGTGCATTTACCCTTCCTGAAGCCGAATTGGCTTTCTACGTTTTTTGGGAAATGTTATTTTCATGTGCAGGAATGTGATCGGATTGTCATGCCAAATATCTGTTTACAAGTCATTGAATAAAAATACAAATTGAATTTTTTATGTAATAGCATTTATAGAATGATGTTTACTAGGCCCCACTGTTAGGTATTTTGTTATTTCCAATGGTCAACGAAGCAAAACTTTTGGGTATTGTGTTCGACCATAAATTGACGTTCTTGCCACATTTGCGCAATTTGAAGAGTAGGTGTTTAAAATCTCTGAACCTTTTAAAGGTATTATGCTGCTCATTCTGGGGAACAGAAAAATGTTCAATGCTTAGAATATATAGAGCTTTTGTTCACTCTAAGCTTGATTATGGATGGATTGTGTATGGCTCTGCGTGAGAATCTACTCTTTGGATGCTGAATCTAATTTATCATCAAGCATTGCGTTTGTGCACTGGTGCGTTTCGAACTTCTCCTGTACACAGTTTGTACGTAGATGCTTATGAGCCTCCACTATCTCTCAGGAGAGAGCAGTTGTCTTTGTTCTATTACATTAAACAGAAATCTTTTGCTAAACTTTCAGTTTAATGTAGAGTATCAGATACTCAGCTGAAAAGATTATCTGCAGCTCGTTCAAGTTGTTTCCCTACATTTGACATTAGAATGGAGAATGTAAGCAGCACGATTGATTTGGACACAAGCAACATTTCACAGGCCGAGGTCGATAATATATCACTTCGGTCAACTCCTGTGATTAATGTTGACTTTAGCTTAAAGCAGTTTTTTAAGGAATCCACCCCGGACTACATCTATAGGCAGCACTTTGCAGAAATTCAACACCACGACAGGATTTAATTCCTATTTATACTGATGGATCGAAATCGGTTGATTACATTGGCTTAGCCTTCGTCTGCCAGGCTGAGATCGTGGCAGAACAAATTGCATCGAATTCTTCCATCTTTACTGCAGAGTTGCAGGCTATTTATCTAGCCTTAAAATATGTAATTAGGAAAGGTCATCGTCACTGTGTTATTTACACTGACTCAGTTAGTGCACTCCAGGCTTTGATCTCACATGAACCTAGTTCTCACTCTGCCTTGTAGTTGCAAGTTGGATAGCATTTGATGCGGCTGCCTTACATTTTTGAAGGTTAATTTGAAGGATCCTTAAAGTGTTTGATGTTTTATTACACTCCATAATTGGTTCGCTTGATGGTTAGTTTCTTCATGCGGATAGTGACGGGACATTAAGGATTGAAGGCGTTGTACCGTGTATTGTATTTTCCTTGATCTGGTAAGTCTTTGTTTACTGCTCTACAGTTAGTGCAATAGGGGGGTTCTTCTAGCTGTCGACATTCACCAAACCTGTGCCCTTTAGAGCAGTGACTACATTTCTGCTTGTTGGGACAGTTCTTAGAAATGTGGTTAAATCTACAGCATTGATAACATTGGACAAGCTGGATATAGTCATTCACCTGTATTTTAGCCCATCCAGTGGCGACATGCTTTATACTGATCAATATGTTTCTTAATTTGGGGGTAGTAGATAAAGCAATATGACGACAATTCTCCTTAGCACTATTCCCATAGAGAATAGTACTGATACGAGTGGATTGAAGAAATTCATCTTTGGATATTGAAAGGTGATCATTTTGCTCGTATATTATGGAGGTTATGTCGGTTTCATTAACTGTTATTGGAACGTTGGTAAGAATTAGTCTGGGCCTTCACCCCTCTGAAATCTTACTTTTGATCTTGCTCGAGATTTCTGGAATATTATTGATAGCCTCTGATAGAACTTCAGCTTCCTCGTGTATATCAGTACGGAAGCAAATTTTGTCGCCCTTAACCTGTCTAACGGATTTTACCCTGACTTTTAGTTCATGTGGCTTTATTTTTGATTTTATATCTTTCTCAAGTTTGATAGTGTTAACTCTTTTTTTCTTCGTCGTCCTTTGGGTATAGTAGGAGGGCATAGCTGCCTCCTGAGTCTTTATTGTTGATCTTATTTTTCAGAGATTGATTAATTGATTTTGTGGTGAAGCTGGGCCTTGTGTTTATTTTGACAGCTTCAGCGTAAGAGGTGGGTGGAGCAGGTAATTGAGAGTGGGCTGTCTGCGGGCCCTGAGAGAGCTTAGACCGGGTCTCTTTCAGTATACCCTGAAATTGGCCGAGACAAGAGAAAAGCTTCGTAACTTTGTCGCAGACTTCTTTTCGCTTTTCTATCCTGAGATTTGTACTATATTTCTCAGGGAGCAAATCCAGAATTCTTAAAAAGTGTTGGTTAGCCTTTTCTAATATTTTATTTTCTAGCGAGGCCAAGACAACACGGGGAACCAAAGGGTTACTGCTGGTATCAGCTGGTTTGGTAGTTTGGGACATTATCACAGTTTTATACAAACATAAGTACAGTAGTGTTGAATGGAATGATTGAAAATAATTAAACAGATGGAAAATACCAAAACGCCAATCAGTTAACTATAAGCAGTTCGGCTAATCCCGCGCCAGCCAAGTAAACCGTGCCGAACAGTAACACTTTGCCGATCGGATAGAGTAACAACAAAGAGCTTGTTCTTTTGTCTAACGGTAAATTTTAAATTTGCTATAACAAAGTTAATATTTGACAGAGTCGAACGATACTTTGGAATACATTAAAAGGCCTTATGGGCTACATAAAACAGTTCCCGAAACGCAGAACAACGTAAGGGGGGTCAATGTCACCTGAACAAAGACGAAAGATACGGACGGCCGTAACTTTTTTGAAAATGAACCGATGTTAACAAAAATGAAACTTATGTGTTCCTCTCGTCTAGATCTGTCAAATGATGTATAACAGTCCCCTGTTTACACAAGAAATCCCAAGATATAGCGATCAAAAACAGAGCGCTAAAAATGTCCGACTGACGAACTTGGCGACTAGACGCCACCCCTTTGCTATAGACATTTTACTAAAGAGTTAAGAGGGCTGTCTGTTTTTGCTAAGACTTATGCCCTGTTAGAAATGGAAGGAAGAGAAAGCATGAGGTACGAAGTGTGAAATAAAGTATGAAAGGAAAGTTTGAAGTGAAGGCATGGGACCAGAGAGTGCTTGCGCTAGTATTTATTGAAATAAACATACATACATAAAATATAAATTGAATACAAAGATTAAATGCAGAAAGTAAAAATTATAAAAACTACAAAAATTATAGAAATTACAAAAATTATATAAATTACAGAAATTTCCAAAATTACAGAGATTATAAAAATTACAAAAATCACAAAAATTGTAAATAGTTTTTTATAATTTTTATAATATATACATTGCAGACATCTGCTTGCTTTAACATAAAAGAAGATACATATGATTTTTGCCCCTGGCGATATAAAAACATAAAAGTGTTACATCCAAATAGCTAGGGAATGGGGCAAAGGAAACAGAAAAGGGGGTACGTGGTGGTCCCCTTTTCATAAAGACTCATCTTCTGATGAATATTCTTGTGTGTTGCTATCTTCCTCTACGTTTTGCTCATCATCATTGTTATTAAAGTTTTTTTTTAGAGCGTTGGTCTTGCTTATAAATTCTTCGAAAATGTTCCAGAGTTGTTTATCCATAAAAATGTTTCTTGTTGTTGGTGGCCAGCTTGGGTTTTTTAAGAGATATTTATGTAGTAACTTTGAGCGTTGGTTGTTGTATTTAGGACAAATAAAGGCAAAGTGGATTGCGTCACGAATGTCGCTGTTATTACAGTCGCACCTGTTATCATCCTTTATTTTAAATTGATGTAAATAGGCTGGGATGTTTCCATGGCCTAAAATTACTTGGGCCCCTCGATGTGGGTTCCTGTCCGTGGTGAGGGGACCTCCCAGAGATGGTTTAGTAACTCTTCTTTACCATCCCTGGGATCTGAACGCCCACCCATGTGTTTGCCGTGCGTGGTGACCCGTATGCCGGAAACGGGGATTCTGGTAGTTGAGGGGCAACATAACGTTTTCAACACACTGCTTTGGCCCCTGCTTCAAATAAACGGGAGGCTCAAATCCGGCTCCGTTTGAGTCAGTCGGCTGGTCGTTGAGTCATTGTTGACCTCGGCTTGGAGTCAACCGATCGATGCAGACCGGGCGGACACGTCAGACAATATCTGCTCTTCCTGACTGCCCCTCGATGTGAGTTCCTGTCCGTGGTGAGGGGACCTCCCAGAGATGGTCTAGTAACTCTTCTTTACCATCCCTGGGATCTGAACGCCCACCCATGTGTTTGCCGTGCGTGGTGACCCGTATGCCGGAAACGGGGATTCTGGTAGTTGAGGGGCAACATAACGTTTTCAACACACTGCTTTGGCCCCTGCTTCAAATAAACGGGAGGCTCAAATCCGGCTCCGTTTGAGTCAGTCGGCTGGTCGTTGAGTCATTGTTGACCTCGGCTTGGAGTCAACCGATCGATGCAGACCGGGCGGACACGTCAGACAAGATGTGCTCTTCTTGACTGCATTGTGAGGGTATAGCTCTTGGGAAACTTTGGTGTGACGGTCTATGGGAATCTCCCATGTGACGGCATCCCCTTGTTGGGCTTGATGGTGGGTTGGGTCACCAGGAGCTGAATAATAATTTTTCAATATGGATTCAATAAAATCTAAAACACCATGCACCAATGCATCACCACCAAGGGATTTTACTTCTACCAACCAACCAGCATACCTTATTGTTCATGCTACGGGAGAAACATCTCTGTCCAAATGTTCTCCCTTTTTGATTTAAAAATTATTTGAATCAACCATTGGGCATCTTAAAAAAATCCAAAAATTGAGGTCAGGAGATTTACTTGTAGAGGCAGCCTCTCCTCAACAGTCAGCAAAGCTTTTAAAAACTAAATCTCTAGGAGACATAACTGTCATTATCACACCACACACAAGTTTGAACTCGTCACGTGGTGTGATATCTGAGGTCGATCTGATGTCTGAAGATGAAGCAGACATCCAGATCGGTCTTGCAGATCAAGGTGTCACTGCCGTTCGACGCATCTCCATTCATCGTGATGGCAAGCTGATACCGACTAAACATCTGATTCTCACTTTTGGAAAGCCAACATTGCCATCATTCGTTACTGCGGGATATCTTCGATGCCCAGTTCGTCCGTATATTCCAAATCCGCTGCGTTGTATTAAATGCCAGCGATTTGGACATTTTCAGACCTCCTGCCGAGGCAAAAGCTTATGTGCACAGTGTTGAACTGAAGGCCACAACAGTACTGAGTGTAAAAGTACTCCACACTGTGTGAACTGCCAGGATGTTCATCCTGCCTATTCCTGGAAATGCCCTGCATGGCAAAGAGAAAAAGAAATTTAACGCCTAAAAACAGTGAACAACATACCTTACCCAGAGGCTCGGCGCATGGTCACTGTAAGTGCACCAGTGAAACAGAAAACATTTGCTGCTGTTTTGAAGTCCACAAACACACGTGGGGTTCAGACAGACATTTCAGTTTTACCAAAGGAATCTCTCACTTGCCATGCTATATGTTTATTAACTCAATCCAAAGAAACAGAAGAAAAGGAGAGTATAAAGAAAAGAACACCCATACCTAAAGCAGGGGTAGTAAAAAGAAATGTGGGTTCAAAAAAAGCTAATAAGAACCCACTCAACAAACAAAAATTAAAATCAGCCCTCTCTAAATCTAAAAGATCAGAGACTCAGTCTATGAGTGAGTTCTCTGACTTCTCAGATGAGGAGACTAATAAGGTGGTTACACTACCAGCCCCACCTCCAAAAGGCAAATAGGCTGTAAAATTAAAGAGGGATACCTTTACAAAGAATGCTGTCTCAAACACATAATGGATTATAAAATAATCCAATGGAACTGTCGTGGTTTTCGCAACAACTTCTTTGACATTAAACACCTGACATCGTCTACTTTATCTCTTTGCGTTGAACTTCAGGAAACACATTTGAAATCTGAAGAAAGAATTTCTTTAAAAGGATTCGATCTCTACCGTAAAGATGATGACAGCCACACCTGCGCCAGTGGAGGTGTGGCTGTACTGGTTTCAAACCGCATCCTGTCTTCACCGGCACAAATAACAACAGAGCTGCAAGCCGTGGCAGTCAGAATTTCAATCGGCGTTACTGTCACAGTTTGTTCCATATACTTGCCACCACAGGTCAGAGTCAATGATGATGAATTGGATGCCATGGTATAACAGCTGCCAACTCCATATTTTTTACTTGGTGATTTCAATGGTCACAATCCAATGTGGGGCAGTCCCGACATCAATCGTCGTGCCAGGGCCATTGAGAGATTTATAGGCAATCACCAACTGTATATATTTAATACCGGAGAAGTGACATACTTCCATGCCCCAACAAGAACATTCACTGCCATTGATTTATCATTAGCCAGATCGAACTTGTTTTCAGCATTTACATGGGGGGTTGGATCTAATCTACTCTCTAGTGACCACTTCTCAATATTTCTAAAATACCGAGGCAGAGAAAGCTGTGAAACAGCCCGTCCACCACGCTGGAAACTTGAAAAGCAGATTGGCCTGCATTTTCTTCTTTGGCTAAAATCACATAGGAAATGGTCAATACTGCTGATATCAATGATGCAGTTGAAGCCGTCACATCGACTATTATTCAGGCAGCTGAAAAAACAATGGGGATAACATCAACCAGATATTCAAAGCATCCGAAACCATGGTGGGATCAGAACTGCGAGGCAGCATTTAAAAAGCAAAAGAAAGCATGGGGGATTTTCAGAAGATACTCCACTGCTGAGAATTTGATTGCTTTTAAAAAAGCAAAGGCAAATGCCAGGAAAATAAGGAGGCAAAGCCAAAGGGATTTTTGGAGGAAGTATGTATCTAGCATAACATCTTCCACCAGCTCAAAAGCAGTCTGGGATAAAATCGAATAAAATTAATGGGAAATATGCTTCTCATTCTCTGTCCATGTTGGAAAATAATGGCACAATAATCAGTGATATACAAGGTATTGCTGATTTTTTGGGTGAGACGTTCTCGGCTTCATCTAGCAATATGATGTATGCAAGGAATTTTCAGGTTTATAAAGCCCAAAGTGAAAAACAGTACTTAAACTTTCACTCCTCATCTAATGAGGAATATAATGTGCCATTCACCAGAATCGAATTACATAGAGCGATGTCTCGCTCGGGGAATACCGCTGTAGGCCTGGATAAAATCCACTACAGCATGATAAAAAACTTGTCAGACAATTTCCTTTGTAATCTTTTGAATCTGTTTAACAGAATATGGACAGAACATATTTTTCCTGACTCTTGGAGGCTATCAATCATTATTCCCATTCCCAAGCCAGGTAAAGACTGCAAGAATCCCTCTAATTACAGACCAATCTCTCTTACGAGTTGTCTTTGTAAACTTTTTGAGAGAATGGTAAACAGACGTTTGATGTTTTTCTTAGAGGAAAAGAACTACTTTTCACCACATCAGAGTGGATTTCGTAGGAACAGGAGTACCACGGTCAATTTAGTAAAGCTCGCGGCATTTATTTGCGAAGCGTTTGTTAGACGACAGCACTTAGTGTTTGTGTTTTTTGATATAGAGAAGGCCTACGATCGCTGCTGGCGATACGGAATACTTTGTGATCTGCACCAATTCGGATCGCGGGGTAATTTGCCAACTTTAATAAAAAACTTTTTACAGAATCGACGATCCCAAGTCAGGATGGGCACAACTTTATCTAGGCCTTACACACAAGAAGAAGGTGTTTCTCAAGGTTCTATTTTGAGTGTGACTCTGTTTCTAATTAAAATTAACAGCATAGCTAAGTGTTTTTTTTCTAGTGTGAAACACTTTCTGTATGTGGATGACTTTCAGATCTCTTGTCAGTCTACTAACATGAGTTTTATTGAAAGACAACTGCAAACCTCCCTAAATCGCATAGACAATTGGTCCAAGATCAATGGTTTTACTTTTAATGCAGAGAAGACCTCGTGCATCCACTTTTGCCGAAGGCGTGGTTTGCACCTGGACTCTGAAATTCACCTAAATGGGGTTAAAATCCCAATGGTCAACGAAGCAAAATTTTTGGGTGTCTTGTTTGACCATAAATTGACGTTCTTACCACACTTGCGCAATTTGAAGAGTAGATGTTTAAAATCTCTGAATCTTTTAAAAGTATTATGCTGCTCATTCTGGGGAGCAGACAAATGTTTGATGCTCAGAATATATAGAGCTCTTGTTCGCTCTAAGCTTGATTATGGAGTTATTGTGTATGGCTCTGCGCGAGAATCTACTCTTCGGATGCTGGATCCAATTTACCATCAAGCATTGCGTTTGTGCACTGGTGCGTTTCGAACTTCTCCTGTCCAAAGTTTATACGTAGATGCTTATGAGCCCCTACTATCTCTCAGGCGAGAGCAGTTGTCTCTGTTTTATTACATTAAACAGAAATCTTTGGCTAAACCTTCAGTGTATTGTAGAGTATCAGATACTCAGCTGAAAAGATTATTTACAGCTTGCCCAAGTTGTGTCCCTACATTTGACATTAGAATGGAGAATGTAAGCAGCATGATTGACCTGGACACAAGCAACATTTCACAGGTCGAGGTCGATAATATATCACCTTGGTCAACTCCTGTGATTAATGTTGACTTTAGCTTAAAGCAGTTTTTTAAGGAATTCACCCCGGACTACATCTATAGGCAGCACTTTGCAGAAATTTAACAACACGACAGGAATTCCTATTTATACTGATGGATCGAAATCGGTTGATTACATTGGCTTAGCCTTCGTCTGCCAGGATGAGATCGTGGCAGAACAAATTGCATCGAATTCTTCCATTTTTACTGCAGAGTTGCAGGCTATTTACCTAGCCTTAAAATATATAATTAGTAAAGGTCATCGTCGCTGTGTTATTTACACTGACTCAGTTAGTGCACTTCAGGCTTTGATCTCACATGAACCTAGTTCTCACTCTATAGTGATTAAAATTCGCAAACTGTTTTGCCATCTTATTGCGAGTAATATTCTTGTAAAATTTTGTTGGGTCCCAGGCCATGTAGGTATAAAAGGGAATGAAGAAGCTGATGCAGCTGCAAAGTCAGCAGGTCCTTCTCAGCATACAATGTTTATTGAAGGAGGTGACTTGAAGCTGGTTGTTAAAAAACGACTAGCAGAGAGATGGCAAAATGTGTGGAACGAACAAGTCCACAATAAACTTTACGAGATCAAACCTATAATAGAAAATTGGACACACAAGAAACAGTATGATAGGAGATCTGAAGTCATTCTTACTCGTCTGAGAATTGGACATACTCGGCTTACTCATCAATACCTTTTGAAGGATGATGACCAGCCAGTATGCCAGTATTGCATTTGTACTTTAAGTGTTAAACATATACTTTGCAAGTGTGTTGCTTTTGACCAGAGTTGCAGACAGTATTTCGGAAATGCAAATTTGAGAGAGATTTTGGGCCAGAGGCCAAGTCTTGATAAAATACTCAACTTTTTGAAAGTTATAAATATTAATAAAGAGATTTAACTAATTTATTTATTTGTGTTGTACTGTTTGTTTGCACTTGTTTGTGTTTTTGTGTTGTATTGACGTTTTGTGATATATATATTTAGCTTTGTTTAATTTTACCATTTGTCATGGTGCAGTATAGT